>NC_142929.1:17219101-17271601 GCF_046866305.1 Octopus bimaculoides | reverse complement strand
CAGCTGTAGAAACTCTGCCAAATCAGATTGGAGCCTGGTGTTGCCATCCGGTTTCACCAGTCCTCAGTCAAATTGTCTAACCCATGCTAGCATGGAAAGCGGACGTTAAACGATGATGATGATATATACACTCACATGCACACATATTTGTATGTATATATATTTTGAAGATAGTGCTCGTGAATGTAGTAGTGAAGAATGAGGAGATATGGAAATATTTAAGAAATGTATAATTGAGTAATAGCCTAGTGCTAAAATTAGAAAGGATTGTTGTTGTTGTTGTTGTTACAATTATTGCTGTTACTGTTTTATTTCAGGCGAACACTGATCTCAAGAATGGAAATTTAACAGAAGCCATTAGAAACAATGAATCCGCCAAGAAGTTAATCAAATATGGTCTTATAATTGGCTTGGTAATTTCGATTATCAGTATCATCTCGTGGGTGGCAAAATAAAATGTCTGCTAATTAGCAATGTCTCAACAGTAACCATTACTTATAGCTCCGATAAAACTACAACACTTACCGATACCATTGAATTCATGCAATACAGCTCACTGTTACCCCAATAGCAAGAAATGAACAGACAAAAAATAAATAAGCAAAAAATAAAATCAAAACAAAAAAAACACTCCACAAATATATCACTTTTACTCTTTTACTTGTTTCAGTCTTTTTGACTGTGGCCATGCTGGAGCACCACCTTTAGTCGAGCAAATTGACCCCAGGACTTATTCTTTGGAAGCCTAGTACTTATTCTATCGGTCTCTTTTGCCGAACCGCTAAGTTACAGGGACGTAAACACACCAGCGTCGGTTGTCAAGCGATGTTGGGGGGACAAACACAGACACACAAACACATACACACATACATACATATATACGACGGGCTTCTTTCAGTTTCTGTCTACCAAATCCACTCACAAGGCTTTGGTCGGCCCGAGGCTATAGTAGAAGACACTTGCCCATGATGCCACGCAGTGGGACTGAACCCGGGACCATGTGGTTGGTAAGCAAGCTACTTACCACACAGCCACTCCTACGCCTATGTACGTAATTGCTACATATATAACTATGTTTAGACATACAAATCAATGTGTACATGTGTTGTTCCTTTGTATATATGCATGAATACATACACACACATATATATATATATATATATATATATATATATATATATATATGTATATGTATATGTATATATATATGTGTTTATATATATTTTTATACCAACATTAGGCAAAAATATTGTATCTGTTAACAAATGTAGCAAAATACTCACAAGTGAGTTTTTGTATTTATATCGATTTAAATGAGAGCTCAAAACTGATCCATTGAAAATACTTTATTGTAATAATGATAATGACCTATGAACATTTCGATGCAATATCCAGATTGATTCATGCATATTATAAAATATAGGATACTGCATCTCCTCAGGACCTTATTAGTAGGAGGCAGACAATAAAAATAGATAACATTCATACACAACATTCATAGTTGACCTATGAAAACATGCAAAATAACAAGTTGAAAAGACATGAGATGTTATACAACCATACATCATAACGGTGTTGAAACCATGAACATATCAAGCAAATGATTCAAATTTGTGATGCTAAACTATGAAGTTTGGTAATGAATCAATATGGAATGCTGTACATTTCGAAAAGGACTGTTGGAGTTATAAATATAAATACAAAATTCAGACCTAAGAAAAAAACAGCTAGATATTAAAAAAATACATTTTAAATACAACTTCCTGGTCAAATAGAAGTATATCTAATAAGTAATGCTTATATATAATATACTCAAAAAACAACTTAAGTATACATAATCTAAAAAAGCCTTATATTAATTTAGTATTTATAAGTAAAAAGCCTTATATGGTTATTCAAGCCTGCTAGGTTATAGAGAATAAAATATCTACATTTGAATACATTCAAATTATAGTTAACAAGTTACAAAAGAATGAAGTTAATTAGCTAAGTGATAAAGTTAAATATACCGAAGAAAATTAGACAGATTTTATAATATGCATGAATCATTATTATAATAAAGTATTTTCAATGGATCAGTTTTGAGCTCTCATTTAAATCGGTATATATATATATATATAAACGATAAATTAAATAGAGAGGTACAACTGACAATCCAATAATTTATTTATATTATAGTATAATATACTATGTATATGATATGATATAATATAAGATAAGATAAACAATTATTAAAAAACCAAAAAACCCAACAATTTGTTTCGACTAATATACATTTTCTGATATATAAACAATTGAATTCCCTTATATAAGCCTAATCAAAGCCAATGGTTTGAAGATAGATGAATTGAATTGTTTATGTATTAAAAAATGTATATAAGTCAAAACAAATTGTTGGCATTTTTGTTTTTTTAGTAATTGTTTATGTTATATTGTTATATTTAGAGTATATTATGCTATATTATAATATATATAAATTATTGGAGTGTCAATTGTATCACTCTATTTAATTTAATGTTTGTAATTTGAATTATACCCATATTTATGTGGCATTCAACTGACGTACCAGTGAATTTGATGTTTTGCACACCCCTTTGAAGGAATTTTTTTCTTAGTTTGTTACTTCAAATATATATACAAACACATACATACATATAAATATTACACATACAGACACAATTGAACTGGGGAACATTTGTTTTAATAAAGGCAAGAAACCTACTCAATAAATTAGTGATCATATTTTATTTTATTAGAAACAGAGTCTTTTTGAATTGGAAATCTGAGTCTTACAGTACTGTTTATTGGTAATGACTAATATATGGAAACAGTGTAACAATATGTAAGAAAAAGATATTCTATCATTTTAGGTTTTAGAAGATTCTTTTCAATTTTTGAGCATACTGAATATCGGGTAATTCGAAATTTTGTTATATACAAAAATAATTAATAAAAAACGTGAGAAATAGTATTTCAATTTTTTTTCTAATTAAATTCAAAAATAGTCTTTTTTCTTTAAACTTACCACGCAAAGTGCATTGAGATTAAGCTCTGAGCTAGTTATACCTATATTCCTTTATACATTTCTATTACAACAAACACACATGCACACACACATACATACACATGTAGGTATATTGAAAATAAGATTCAGTTTAAAATTTTATCTCTTTTGTCAATTTCTTTTCATATGTTTGTATGATTTTTTTTTACAAGTTATTTAGAACAATAAAGTTCTATTGACCTTTATAATCGCACCATCCAGATGAAGTGATGATGATGTGTATTGATATACATTCATAGATGCACACACACACACACATACACACATACACGCACGTGCGCTCACACTCACACACACACACAGTCACCAATCGCTTAATTGCATAGCCTCATGAACTGAGATTATTGTGCAGTTAACCAGAGTATGCAGCTAACCAAACTCACATTGTTGGTGATAAATTATGAGATTCAAGTACATTGTAAGTAGTCATGTAATGTAATGTAAGAATTATACATGAATAAAACGTTTTCACCACAATATGTTTTTCTCTTCTTCTTTTAGTGAAATATAAAGAAATGTTACTTTGAGGCTGTAGTAAACAATGGCCTACAACAATTTATCTATCAAAGAAACTAATGAATTAATTATTTCATATGTTTTCAGGAGAGTGCATGTTGTTTTTGTTTAACTATACTCTTTTACTCTCTTTTACTTGTTTCAGTCATTTGACTGCGGCCATGCTGGAGCACCACCTTTAGTCAAGCAAATCGAACCCAGGACTTATTCTTTGGAAGCCTAGTACTTATTCGATCCGTCTCTTTTGCCGAACCATTAAGTTACGGGGACGTAAACACTTCACTATTGGTTGTCAAGTGATGTTGGGGGCGACAAACAGACACAAAAACATACACACAAACATACATACATACATACATATATATATATATATATATATATATACATATATATGATGGGCTTCTTTCAGTTTCCATTTACCAAATCCACTCACAAGGCTTTGGTCGGCCCGAGGCTATAGTAGAAGACACTTGCCCAAGGTGCCATGCAGTGGCAATGAACCCAGAACCATGTGGTTGGTAAACAGGCTACTTACCACACAGCCACTCCTGCGCCTGAAATGCTTACATTTTTCAATTTATTTTTGTCAATTTCCAGGCGTAGCTGTGTCGTAAGACGTTTGCTTCCCAACCTTATGGGTCTGGGTTCAGTCCCACAGTGTGACATCTCAGGCAAGTGTCTTCTACTATAGCCCTAGGCCGACCAAAGCCTTGCAAGTTGCTTTAGTAGATGGAAACTGAAAGAAGCCCATCCTGTGTATTTATGTGTGTTTTTCTCCCACTACTGCATTTATATGTCCCTGCAATTTAGTGTTTTGGTAAAATAGACCCATAGAATAAGTACCATTCTTTAAAAATAAATACTGGGGTCGATGTGTTCAACTAAATTTCTTCAAGGTGGTGCTCCAGCATGGCAGCAGTCTAATCACTGAATCAAATACAAGAGAAAAGATAAGGATGTTGCAGAAATGAGATTTTGACATGTGTGGGCTTCAGCTTCAAAATTCAGAGCAGACAAAAGGCTTGTCTTTCAGACAGTATTGTAATTTTTCTGGAAAAAATTCGTTTTTATTTACATTTAATTTAATATGACTTTGTTCTTAGTCAAGAAGAAGAAAGAGGTGCTAATAAGAAAGCAACTCTGGATAAGCATTCCTCAATAAAGAATATTCGAATGGGTAAAAAAAAAAGGATTAAAAAGACAAACAATAAAATGCAATAAAATGGATATGGTCACAAACAGAGATTATCATAATTTAACACACAAAAATGCAAAGTTGCATGTAAAAAGTATTTACAAAAAGAAGAACGCAAATTTGTGCAATGCTGAACAAAGTACTTACAATAACTCTTTTTTTTGCTAGTGTTATAAACCAAAGGCATGTTTTGAGGACAGGACAAATACAGTCAATGAATCAAAGAAAAATGTGTGATAGCGGTATGTCACAGAAGTGAGTACCTCTTTGCCTGATGAATTTATATGGGGCGGATAAGGAGAATGTTGACATACCTCTGCTTAATGAAGACTGGAGTGGAACTTCTATATACCACCAAATAGAAGTTAAAGGAAGCTCTAGATGATGTGTGGCATGATATCTACTCGATTGATGAGGATGGTTCTTGTAAAAGTATGTACCTAGTCTTGAAATCTGTGGATGGAACAAGAAGGCCCTAATGGTGTGGCACACACACCCACTAATCAGCTAGTCTGCAATGCTTGGACCACCTGGCACAAACGATACAGCAAGCAATATTAGTGATGTCATCAACTCTTGGCTTATCATCACCTTCAAGATATATTATGAGCAGCTGTTGAACTCCAAGATGACAAGAAATGACTTGTAATCAAGCAGGTCTGATGGGCATGCAGATTTGGAGGATCCTGATAAGCCACATTGAACTTGTTGTTTATTCTGGTGCAAAGAGAAAGATGATATATGCCTAGTAGCTCAGTGCAGAAAGTTGAGCTATTGCTACATCCTCAATACCAGAAGCTGATGCTCAAGGGTACGTTTTCTCAGCTACAACTGAGGCGGGGACACACAAGTAGCAATAAATCACAGACAAAGGGAAAATGAAAAAAGCCGCTCGACCCACCTAAAAAGGGAATGCTGTCCTCTGCAAAGAGCGAATCAAATGCTCTTGGACTATCTGACGTTCACAGTAATTCAAACAGCCAACAAAGAGCTGATTGATAATTTGAATAAATTGCAGGAAGATGAAGGAAACAATGAAATACAGATTGAGAACTTGCAAGCGATGGACTTAGTAAAACCAACATAAAAAATATACAAACGACTACCAACCTCTTCTGGTGTTGGTGTGAGAAATTGAACATTTTCAGTGTCTGAATACAGAGAACATGAAAGTGTAATGTTGTCAGGTAGCCCTGATGAAACCCAGATGTCAGCTTCTCAGTTACTTGTTAATGGCTCACCTTTATTTGGAGTTTTATTTATATTTTTATCTGTATTTTATTTATATTTTATTCTTCGCCTTTAAATATTCATGCTTTTGTAAAGCAAAATATTATATATATATATTCCAGTATTTTATAAAATGTTCTTGTCCAATCCCCTTTTATATACATTGTATTTAAAACTCAGACATTTCAAATCTTTGTAACTCTTTGTAATGTTTTGTATGTATAAAAGGGTCTCATCTACATAGAAAATAAAACTTTTATTATTAATATTATTATTATTATTATTATTATTATTTTATTTTTTCATTCTTTTATTTGTTTCAGTCATTTGACTGTGGCCATGCTGGAGCACCGCCTTTAGTCGAACAAATCGATCCCAAGACTTATTCTTTGTAAGCCCAGTGCTTATTCTATTGGTCTCTTTTGCTGAACTGCTAAGTTATGGGTACGTGAACACACCAGCATTGGTTGTCAAGCAATGGTGAGGGGGACAAACATACACACACACACATATATATATATACGACGGGCTTCTTTCAGTTTCCGTCTACCAAATCCACTCACAAGGCTTTGGTTGGCCCAAGGCTATAGCAGAAGACACTTGCCCAAGGTGCCACGCAGTGGGACTGAAGCCGGAAGATGAAAAGTTTTTTAAATGTTATTTGACCGACAATATTCTACGTAATATGTTCTCAATTCTTAGTGATCTGACTGCCTAGAATACATCATCATCATCATCATCATCATCGTTTAACGTCCGCTTTCCATGCTAGCATGGGTTGGACGATTCGACTGAGGACTTGTGAAACCGGATGGCAACACCAGGCTCCAATCTAATTTGGCAGAGTTTCTACAGCTGGATGCCCTTTCTAACGCCAACCGGGTGAGTTTTTCTTTACCCTTTATCAAGAACCCAGAAGCACTGGATTCTAGTTTGAATTACAGGCACAATAGAAAGTAAGAGTGAGAGAAAGTTGTGGTGGAAGAGTACAGCAGGGTTCGCTACCATCCCCTGCCAGAGCCTCGTGGAGCTTTTAGGTGTTTTCACTCAATAAACACTCACAACGCCTGGTCTGGGAATTGAAACCGCGATCCTATGACCGTGAGTCCGCTGCTCTAACCACTGGGCCATTGTGCCTCCACATTAACAATATATGTGTAAGAATTTTAGTTATTTTAAACTTTTCTAGCTGATCTTCATTCGATTCATCCATAATATTTCAAAGGAGTGGCTGTATGGTTCCGGGTTCATTCCCACTGCGTGGCACCTTGGGCAAGTGTCTTTTACTATAGCCTCGGGCCGACCAAATCCTTGTGAGTGGATTTGGTAGAGGGAAACTGAAAGAAGCCTGTCGTATATGTGTATATATATATATGTATGTATGTGTGCGTATATGTTTGTGTGTCTGTGTTTGTCCCCCCCAACATCGCTTGACAATCGATGGTGGTGTGTTTACGTCCCCGTAACTTAGCGGTTCGGCAAAGAGACCAATAGAATAAGTACTAGGTTTCCAAAGAATAAGTCCTGGGGTTGATTTACTCGACTAAAGGCAGTGCTCCAGCATGGCCGCAGTCAAATGACTGAAACAAGTAAAAGAGTAAATCTGCTTCATTTTAATTGTTTAAAATAAATGTATAAAAATGTAAGAATGTTTTATTTAAGCCATAATAAATAAATGAAACATGTAGATTGCATGCTGAAGTAGAATTTGACTCTTGTAGATAATGTTGGCTACATAGCTTGCATACCAAAGTAGCACCTGCTTCTTTAATCATCTTGTTTTGAATTAATCATGCTCAAGAAGATTGTCAAAAATATTTATCTGTAACTTCATTAATTTTTTATGTGCAGATTTGAAATTTTGTCAGTGGGTGTTTAAACATTAATGATTTATGATTACCTGATAACTTTTTGCAATTCGACTTCTATAGACAGGTGAAATTAAAAAACATGTATAAAAGCAATGACTTTATCACTAAGCACTAAAATTGAACAGTTATGTATCTTACCTGTTCATTTTGTTACGAAATTTATTAAAAAATGACCCAGATTTTAACCTCCAAAAGGTACAGGGTATTTTGGCACAGCTGTTCTAGCCCTGCCAAACTGGCATCGCTGATACAATGTTGACTTCTTTGATATCAGCTGTTTTAATGTTTCTCTCATTCTCTTTCTGTGTATGAACATATTTCTCTTTGGATGTAGGAAGCAAGGCCAAGTTTGTTAATGGAGTTCAATTAATAAATTGTAATGACTCTCTCTCTCTATCTATTTCTGCACATGCATGCATGTATGCATGTACGTGTTTGCCTCCAATGCTGTAAAGTACAATTGACAAAACAGGTTCAATGTCCAGTTAATCATACCAAATCCTGGCTTCCAAAAAGTTGTGCCCATTTGTCTTGCTCTGACCTCCCCCAATTTCACCACTTTTCATGACCAAATCAATTAATTTGAATATTAAAATGCAGCTATAATCATCACAAGATTTTATTCCATCTCTATATTCCATTCAAACGAAAGTATAAAACTATTTTACCAGTCAGTATACTATCTACAAAATAGAATGTGTCCAATAATAAACGCACATTAACAGGTGAGATGTAGTTTAATACAGATGTGTATGAACCGAAAATTAATATATATTTCCTATTTTCACACCTTATATGTGTTCAAATGCAAGAAACATATGATAATTGTATTTCTGTCAAATTACAGAGTTAATAAAAGGTTTCCATACTATATTTCTGTCATGAAATTATCTAAAACAACCTTTACATAATGCAGTTCTATATTTAAGAGGTGAGGAATTATGTACATTATTTACATTTGACGGATATTTGTCCTCATCTTGTTTGTTGTTAATGCAATGTTTCGGCTGATATACCCTCCAGCCTTCATCAGGTGTCTTGGGGAAATTTTGAAACTGGGTTCTCATTCCTAAGGTATTTTTCGATGTTATTATTATTATTATTATTATTATTATTCAGGTTACTGCTTGGAATCGAACTCGGAATCTTGGCATTAGTAGCCCGTGCTCTTAACCACTACACCATATGCCTGTGGTATTTTACAAAATAAATCTCATAAAATGAGTTTCTATTTGATAATCTTCTCTTTTGCAATGGGCACTATCTACACACTTCTTTCCTACCATTTATCATTTTAATCTTACAGAAGTCAGTCTCCTTGTTTATATCCACAGTTCTATGCCTTTCGGAAGGGTAGCCTCCATGGAACTGAAATGCAACGTCAGTATGAAATTTGAAATGACTAATCTTTTGGTGATGACAATACCTTGTGGCTTTTCATGTACACAATGAAAGAATTCATTCATTCTAGTTAAATTGACTAAAACCCACAAAATATATCTCCACCATTTCTTTCCAGGATGTTCAACTGGGTAATACTCATGATAAAGGTCAAAATTATCAACCCTAGCCATGAACATCATCATCATCATCATCATCATTTAATGTCAGATTTTTATGCTGGCATGGGTAAGATGGTTTGACTGAAAACTGGTAAGATGGGGAGCTGCACCAGGTTCCACTCTGATTTGGTATGGTTTCTACAGTTGGATGCCCTTCCTAACACCAACCACTCTAAGAGTACCTTTCACATGCCACTGGTATAGATGCCAGTTATGAAACACCATCATCAGCCATGACTGCAATCTCACTTGGCTTCACAGGTCTTCTCAAGCACAGTATATTATCAAAGGTCTTGGTCACTTGTTACTGCCTCCGTAAGGTCCAAAGTTCAATGGGTGCTTTTTATGTATCACCATGAAATATTTACAATGGGTTTACCTACAGCACCAACA
Source organism: Octopus bimaculoides (assembly GCF_046866305.1). Classification (NCBI taxonomy): domain Eukaryota; kingdom Metazoa; phylum Mollusca; class Cephalopoda; order Octopoda; family Octopodidae; genus Octopus; species Octopus bimaculoides. The sequence goes on along the minus strand of NC_142929.1, from coordinate 17,261,770 downwards.
TCTAGCTGACTGGAAGTCAAGAGTAAAATTTGTTGATTGACATTGTAAGAAGTGACTACACTGTTTCTTTTTTGCATCTGGAGAATGCCACTTCTCTTGTTTCTGTTTTGTAGATTTTATTTCCTTTGCAATTGTCCATTATCATACTGCAGGTGTATGTTTTCACTAAGATGTTCTTTTATTCTTTTACTTGCTTCAGTCATTTGACTGCGGCCATGCTGGAGCACCGCCTTTAGTCAAGCAAATTGGTCTCTTTTGCTGAACTGCTAAGTTACGGTTACGTAAACACACCAGCATCGGTTGTCAAGCGATGTTGGAGGGACAAACACAGACACACAAACACACACACACATACATACATACATATATATATATATATATATATATATACGATGGGCTTCTTTCAGTTTCCGTCTACCAAATCCACTCACAAGGCTTTGGTCAGTTCGAGGCTATAGTAGAAGACACTTGCCCAAGGCGCCACTCAGTGGGACTGAATCAGGAACCATGTGGTTCGTAAGCAAGCTACTTACCACACAGCCACTCCTACGCCTAGGAGTTCTGTCAAAACCACTAAGGAAAAAAAAAAAACAATCAAAATACAAAATGTCTGTGTTGATGGTGAAAGGGCTCAGATAACAACATATCTTGATCCATTTTGTATCTCTCCATCATGTTTTTACCCAAGTAAACATCGAAGTTTTCACAGTAGCTTGTGTCTGATCCACAAACCTCCCAAGTCTTGATACTCCATTTGGTGGGTTTGATTGGTTTGCATTGCTGGAAATGTAAGCTATTTCTATAACCTATCATTACTTCTTCAACAAAGATTTTTTTTCCCTTCTCAGATTCAAGTGAAGCACTGGATGCACCTTGTACAAAGAATTGTAATTTGTTCCATTTCTGCATTAGAAGTGTCACTCAGAATGGCATTAGAAGTGTCACTCAGGTTCAAATATTAATTTAATTTAAAAAACCTGGCTTGGCTTCAGGCCTAATACTTGATACATTACGGTCACTACACCTTATAACTTGGTTCCAGTATTTCACAGCCTTAGGAATTGCTTTATACCAAAACATCTATATATGTATGTTGGCACTCCATCGCTTATGACGTCGAGGGTTCCAGTTAATCCAATCAATGGAACAGCCTGCTCGTGAAATTAACGTGCAAGTGGCTGAGAACTCCACAGACACGCGTACCCTTAACGTAGTTCTCGGGGATATTCAGCATGACGCAGTGTGACATGGCTGGCCCTTTGAATTACAGGCACAACAGAAACAGGAAGTAAGAGTGAGAGAAAGTTGTGGTGGAAGAGTACAGCAGGGTTCGCCACCATCCCCATGCTGGAGCCTCATGGAGCTTTAGGTGTTTTCGCTCAATAAACACTCACAACGCCCAGTCTGGGAATCGAAACTGTGATCCTATAACCGTGAGTCTGATACCCTAACCACTGGGCCATTGCGCCTCCACACCAAAACATCTATATGATAATACAGAAAGCTGCTTGTTAATTAGTTGAAATTATGTAACTTCTACTAAAAGAAAGCAACCATTAAAGTCTCCATTGTCTTGAAAATTCTTAAACATTCCAATTTTAATATATTTAAAATCAAAATATGGTTTATAAGTTTGTTTTTAATTCACTGTAAACATTTTTTCCAAATCTTAAACTGCAAAAAAGCATTTTTAATTTCGTACAGTCTTCTCTCTCTCTCTCTCTTTCTATCTCTTTTTTATTTATATATTTTCGATAGCTAATTCCTTTACTGAAACCTCCACTGTTAATGTTATTGTGGTTCATATGATGAGAAGGAATTAAAAAATACCACTTTCTATCTCTGTACATCCATGGTTGTATACTTATATAGATTATTAATACTAAAATGTACAAATATACCAGGGGGTGCTAAAAAGTTCCTGCTTTAAGGGTATCACAAAAGGTCTAGTTGGAGGCCCAACCTTTTGAGTTCTTTTACAGGGCTTAGAAAAACTGAAGGGCCACTGCAATAAGTGTGTGAATTTGAGAGAGTAATACGTTGAATAAAATTATAAATAACTGATCCTCCTGTATTTTCTTTTATCCAAAGCTAGGGACTTTTCAGTACCCCTTCGTATATGTCAATAGAAAAGAAATGAGATATGCAATCACATATCTTAAAACCAACAGTAAGCTTTTTATAATGTATTTTTTTTAATACATCCCTAAATATTTTTATGAAACCTTTAAAAAACACTTTGTACATCAAAGATTCTGAATCTGCAATTGTTTTTAAATGAAAACATTTTCTTTTTTAAATAAGAGCATTGTAGTTCGCTTGGAGGATTGTAATATTGGAGAAAGGAAAGGGAGCGAGCTGGCAGAAACGTTAGTACATCGGGGGAAATGCTTAGCGGTATTTCGTCTGTCTTTACGTTCTGAGTTCAAATTCCGCCAAGGTCGACTTTACCTTTCATCCTTTCAGGTTCAATAAATTAAGTACCAGTTGTGAACTGGGGGTTGATCTAATCAACTGGCCCCTTCCTCAAAAATTTTGGGCCTTGTACCTAGAGTAGAAAAGAATACTGGAGAAAGGACAAAGGCAAAATAGGAAAGCTTCTGACAAAGTGTAAAATTTTACCAAACCTTTATATTTCAGCTTCAAAGGCCAATCCTCAGAAAAAAAAAAACAGTCTGGGAAATGTCTAGCTATACAAGTTCCATTAACCCATTCAAATCCCTCAGTGTTACATTATTAGGAGCAGTCATTCATTCAAATTTCCCAGAATGACTGTTGCTAACATAATGCTGGAATGGGTTAATGGAACCTAACATTTCCCAGACTGTTTTCCTTCTGAGAATGGGCCTTTGTGCCTGAAATATAAAGCTTTTGTTAAACGTTCCACATTGTCAAAAGCTTTCCTATTTTCCCTTTAGCCATTTTTAAAAAAATAACAAACTAATGATAAAAATATACATCATACAAAACAAAACATATTAATATATATATATATTTTAAATAAATGCAAATGAAACATATCTATGTACAAAATAAAGGATATGCAAACGATTATTATACAAAAAATATATTTATATACTTTAAATGAAATTCTTTTAAAACTAAGAGGATGTTTAAAACTCCTTCTCTGCAATTAACGCGTATGTACCTATTACATACATGTACACACAGAAGACACACTTTATTTGCCACCAAGGTGGTGAATATTTGGGGAAGGAATTGAAGGGGTAATTTGAAATCATAGAGAGTAGGATGATATTGATTTCAAATTACCCCTGAGGGTGATTTTAAATAGATTTTGTCCTAGGTCCCACTTACCTTGAAAGGGAAGTCAGCTGAAAGGGATAATCTGAAATTCCAACACCAGCATGATTTTGCAAAAAAAAAAAAAAAAAAAAGGGGGAAGATTTGATGGTATGAATTTTTGGTATGGTATACACCTATGAATATACCCACATGATGCTTGCTATTTCTGGTATAATTAATGACCATGTAGAGGATGGACCACCTTTGAGTATTTTTTTTTAATAAAATAATGAAAGAAATATTTTCCAAGTGAATGAGTACTATTCCATGGATAAAAAAATATGAAAAGAAAATCAAAAGTAAAATAGAAAAAAATACACAGATTGGGAATCAAATATGTCAATATTATTTAGCATCTAACAGACTTTTTGCGTAGTCTTTCTGCTAGTAACATGTAAGATAAAAGTCACTCAGATTTTAACAGTGTCTGTGGGTCACCATAATGGGTAAGATGTTCCAAGAGCAGTAAGAACTTGCTTGGCATATTGGTTTCTTTCTTCTGCAGCAGTTTTTAAGAAAGCTTGTGGTAAAAATAAAAATGAATAGTTTAAGGGTTGAACTTTGAGAGTTAGCCTCTGTTGTGGACTAGTATTTTCAATGAAACTGGTAATATGAATAGGTGTTTATTGTTCAGTCATTTTGGAATATAATTTTGAATGGTGTCCAGGAGATTTTCACTACTTTCACTATCAAAATACTCTTCCTTATAGGATAAACATTCTGAAAGAGCTATATCTGATTCATCCAAAAACAAGCCACTGTTCTTTTCTTTTTGTCTTCTACAACTTCTAAGTCATCAAGTGTAAATCCTTCAAAAGCCAGAATCACTACTTGTTGAAGCCATGTTGGTTTCATGTCAATCTCCACTTCAAACAGTGAAAGTAACAATTTATTTAAAATTTTACAGTATTTACAGTTGCATTTAAGCAGAACAGGCCTTGTCTCACGAGACTTCATGATTGCTTATTTTTAGAATGATATTATAGACATTGTTGTTTGAGAGGCCAGATCTGGTTAGCTTGAAATAAAGCAAGGAGAATATTTTGGCTGGTTTAAATGCTAGAGTCTTAAACACCCTTTCTTAATATTTTATTAAATTAGAGGAAAATAGGTAAAAAAAACAAACAAAAACAACACCCATCCCTACAAAAAACAAACAATTCAATGAAAAATTCCATCTAATAATTGTTTTACGTTGTATGTTTAGATTCCGCCTATTATTACTACCATTATGATGACAAACAGGACGATACAAAAAGCAAGAATAATGAACGTTTTGGAACGTCTTCCCATATTGTTGTTAACCACTACTCCACTTTGGGGCATTGAGTTTACCTACAAGATAGAAATAAAAGTTAGTTTATATTTGAAATATGTTAATAAAACGCAACAACAGCAGACATATTGTCATATATTTACAACTCATACATAGCATCATAATTTCACACCAATAGAAATTTCACCCTAATTTCTAAAATCATAGAAAGAAACTTGTCAAGGTGCTTCTTTGGAAATTACCTACCAATGTCCATGCCATCTTAGGAGTTTACTCCAAGACACATTACAGTACAACTCAACCATTGTGCTCTAATCCTATGTTATTTGTAAGGAGGTTGTGAAGATTGAGAACGAGGCTAATAAACTGCCATATTTAATAAAAAGATGGTTTCAAAAATCTTTAAACTAGTCAAAACATCATAGTGAAGAAAGAATTATATGGATGAAAAAATGATTTTGTATTTTCATCAACAAATAAGTAGAGAGTGGGGTGGTGATGTGAGAACAAATTTCAGTAATAGCTTTGAAAGGTAGGAGTGGTGGTGGTGATAGGGAGCTGGTATTATTTGTTATTTTAAGAACTTCGGGTCTTGATAGATGAGGTCTGATGGGTTCAGTCCCACTGTGTGACACCTTGCGCAAGTGTCTTCTACTATAGCCTCAGTCCGACCAAAGCCTTCTTCGACTACAAGGGGATTGTTCATCATAAGTATGCTCCCCCTGGTCAGACAGTAAACAAGGAGTGCTACTGTGATGTTTTGTGGCGCTTGTGGGATGCTGCTCATCAGAAAAAGCCACAATTGCATGCATCTGGTGAGTGGAAATTGCACCATGACAATGTACCTGCCCATTCAGTGCAGCTTGTGCTGCACTTTTTTAGGATGCATAACAGAGAAGACTGCATTGGTACAGTCATATAATATGTATGAATGTAGACAAATGCATTAGGAAGTGCTGAGCTCTGATTGTGGAGAGAATACGTGGAAGGGGTAGACTGAAGAAGATGTGGGACAAAGTGGTGAGAAAAGATCTTCAAATGAGGGGATGGCAGGGGACCAAGACTTCTGTCAGTTTGCTGTGCTTGAAAAGACAAGTCAAGTTAAGTAAATATTGCATGTTTGTCCTTGCATACTGATATGTCCCCTGCGTCTTCAGCTGAGCTTTCCTAATCTTGCAAGCTCATGGGTGCTGGTACCAGTTAAAGAGCAGCCTTGCTGGTGCCATTTAGAAGCACTTGTGCTGGTGCTGTGTGAGAGCACATTTGTAAAGTGGTTGATGTTAGGAAGAGCATCCAGCCGTAGAAACCATACCAAACCGACATGGAACCCAGGCTGCTCTCCAGCTGGCAGCTCCTGTCAAACCATCCAACCCATGCCAGCATGGAAAACAGACATTAAATAATGATGATGATGATGATACCTACATATATATATATATATATATATATATATACATACATATCTGGACACTATCAGTACTGGTACCACATAAAAAGCACCCAAAATGCTCTGTAAAGTCATTGGCATTAGGAAGTGTGTCTAGTTAAAGAAACCATTACAAAACAAACAATGCAGATTGATGGCTCCTTGCCTTACCAGCTCCTGTGAAACTGTCCAACACATGCCAGTATAGAAAACGGATGTTAAATGATGATGATGATATATGCACATTGTCATCATCATCATTTGGTGATGGTGGTAAAATAATTTTTACTGTTGTGAAATGCAATTTTGCATCTGAATTTCATCTGAATCTTCTATATCTTTTCAAGTGACTAAGATAACTTAGTCATTTGATAAATAAAGACTGATAAAATAAATGCTTGAGAAAAATATGTATTGTGCTTGATATGATGATATGATTGATTAAAGATGATTTCCTAGTATAGGAAACCAGCTAAGCGTAAGATCTCAGTTTAAGGTATATCGGTGTAGAACAGTAAAAATTGAAATGAAAAGAAAAAAAATATTTCCTTACAATAACAGTTTGTTGTTGCTGCTGTTGTGGTTGCTGTTGTGGTTGCTGCACTGGATAAGGTGAAGGGTAACCAGGTGGTGGGGCATATCCAGGTTGGGGTGGATATCCTGATTGTGGTGGATATCCAGGTTGGGGTGGATATCCTGGTTGTGGTGGATATCCTGGTTGTGGTGGATATCCAGGTTGTGGTGGATACTCAGGTGCTGAGGGGTATACAGGAGGTGGGGGATATCCAGAATCAGTCTTGTATCCAGTTGCTTCAAAGTACCCAGGTGGATTATCAACAGGTTGTTGAGTTGCGTCACCTGCAAAAAGAAATTAGATTCCTAGAAGGATATTTGAAAATGCAATTTAATTATAAAATTAATTACTCAAGAGAACATTATATACAGGCTGGTTGATAAAATATTACTCATTAAAATTCATTTTTTACTAAAAAAATTATCATGGCTGCATGGTTAAGAAGCTTGCTCTAAAACCATGGACTTTTGGGTTCAAACTCTCTGCATAACATCTTATGCAAGTGTCTTCTACAGCCCTGGGCCAACCAATACCTTATTGGTGAATTTGGTAGAGAGAAATTGTATGGAACCCTGTCTCATATATTCTTTTACTCTTTTACTTATTTCAGTCATTTGACTGTGGTCATGCTGGAGCACCACCTTTGAGGGATTTTTTTTTTAGTTGAAGAAATCAACCTCTGGACTTATCTTTTGTAAGCCTGGTACTTATTCTATCTGTCTCTTTTGCCGAACTGCTAAGTTACAGGGATGTAGATACACCAACATCGGTTGTCAGGTGATAGTGGGAAGGGGGGGGGGCAAACACAGACACAAAGACATAAACACACACACACACGACAGGCTTCTTTCAGCTTCCATCTACCAAATGCACTCACAAAGCTTTGGTCAGCCTGAGACTATAGTAGAAGACACTTGCCCAAAGTGCTACAGAGTGGGATTGAACTCGGAACCATGTGGTTGGGAAACAAGCTTATTATCACAAAGCCATGTCTATGCCTATATATGTGCATGTGTATGTGTGTATGTCTGAACAACTCTTAGCAATCTACTATCTATTCTATACAACCGCAACACCTGCCACATTGCATCCCTTTCCACTCAGTCATATGCCTTCTCTAAGTCCAGAAAGGCCCAATACACCTTGCTCCCTTTTGTCAAAGACTCCTCACACATCTGTCTTACTACAAGTAATTGATCTGTACAACCCCTTCCACTCCTAAAACCACACTGCTCCTCCCCTAGTACACCCTCTGTCCAGTTCCTCACCCTAGCAACCAGAATTCTCCCATACAGTTTACCAACCACACACAACAGACTTATACCCCTAAAATTTCCACACTCACATTTATCCCTTTTCCTCTTGTACAGTGGCACTATACAAACACTGCACCAGTTCTTTGATACTCTTCCAGCCTTATAACAAACATTCATAAGCCACTGGTCACTCCCCCTTTCTTTAAGCATTCCACTGTACACCCATCTATACCTGGTGCCTTCCGGTTTGCCACCTTCCGCAGGAATTCCCTCACCTCCTCAACAAGCATTCTCCTCTCTCCTCCTACAGCCACTGTACTTGCCTCCCTAACATCCTCCACATTTAACAGCTCACTAAAATACTCCTGCCCATCTCCTTTGTACATCCTCACTTCCTTTCAACAAATTTCCATTTACATTCTTCACCTTTTCTTCCCTTCCTCCAACCACCTTTCTCACCCTCTGTACCTCTTACCAAAACATCTTTTTATTTCTTACAAAATTTTCACTCAAACTTTTTCCTGAATCGTTCACTCATCTCCCATCTTGTCACCCCCACCACTCTCTTTACTCTCCTCCTCACTTCTCTGTAGCAATCATAAGCCTCTCCGTCCCCCTTCCGCAACCACTCTTCAAAGGCCCTTTTCTTCTCTGCCACTGCATCCCTTACCTGCTCATTCCACCACTCACTACCTTTCCAACTACTTGTATACCACATACCTCCAAGGCACATCTCATTACTGCCTCTCTAAAAACCTTATATGTATATATATAAGTTGAATTTAAAATTTAAAAAATTAAGGTTCAGAAAGGCGGCATTAAACACAGTATCCAAACCTTGTTTCGGGTAAGTCCCAAGTAGTGTGCCTGCAGAGCACGTTCACCACTTATGGCTACCAGGTGTCATCGGCATCACTGTGCCTTCATTGCTGGATCTACATCTGGAATTCCTAGGAGTGCGTTGGGTACAGTTTAAATGATTGATATGGAGGATAATGTGTAACTAGAAGCTTTATTATCACAACAATCGTTTCGGTTTCATTCTGCACTGCTCCCTATTGGGTGTAGGATGATGTAATGATATCAGATGCAATGCACAGTGCAGTGAACCTCATCAGGTGATGTAACATGCTTCAAAAGTTATCAGATTTACATTTCATTTTCACTCCAAGTTATATACTGGTGGCAAGTTACTAGCAGTTCAGATACATTTTGGTGCAGAGAGGAAGTTGGGTATATTTTAAATGGTCAATATGGAAGTGAGGAAGTTGTGGTTGATTAAAAAATAAAGGAAATAGAAAAATAGAAAGAATCCAATGTAAATGGGGAGGGGGGTGTTTATAGCTGTGGTCAAGAAGTGGTTGCTAAAAAAATGATATAAAAATAAAGATAAAAGAATCTAATGTAAAAAAAACTGGGGATGTTTATGGCATTGGATTGAACAGCTATGGTTTGTGGAAGCCTTTGATGGCTGGCTATGGCAGTCAAGAATTTTGGTGGGGGTGTAATTCCAGTCTTTAGACTTGGTTACTGCTTATACCGACACACACTCATACATTTATATACATCCGTGTGCGTGCACATATACATACTTGCACACATGCGCTCACACCCCCACATGCACACAGTCATATATATATATATATATATATATATATATATATACATATATATACATATATATATATATATATATATATATATATATATATATATATATACATATATATATATGTATATATATATATATGTATATATATATATATACATATATATATATGTATATATATATATATGTATATATATATATATATATATATATATATATATATATATATATATATATATATATATATAAATAAATATATATATATATATATATATATATATATATATATATATATATATATATATATATATATATATATATATATACATATATATATATATATATATGGATCGAAAGAGTGTGCTTCAAATTCATTGATACTCCAAGTTTCAAGTTTGATGTTGATTTTCAGCCATTTTGAATGTGAATGAGAAAAGATGAATGTTATTAACGCAAGGTGGGCTGCGATTGGTTGAGGAAGGTCATGTGGTGTTGCAGTTTAATGTTGGCATATCAGCGACAATTGTTACTTGTTACTGTTTCTGAATGGCACTTTAAATTCTAAAATGTATTGAAACTGATTCTAAAAAAAATGCTGGGGCACTGGCTTCAAGAATATTTAGTTGACCCCAGTACTGTTATTTAAGCCTGGTACTTATTCTGTCAGTCTCTTTTGCTGAACTCCTAAGTTACGGGGGCATAAACGAACCAATACTGGTTGCCAAGTGGTGTAGTGGGGGACAAATACACACATACCTAAACATATATATATATATATATATATATAGACATATGGATATAGATATATATACAATAGACTTCTTTCAGTTTCTGTCAACCAAATCCACTCACAAGGCTTTGATCAAAGCCCAAGGTACATGCAGTCAATCTGAACCTGGAACCATGTGGTTAGAAAGCAAACTTCTTACCACACAACCACACCCAATTGACACTTGATAATTTTTCTCCTAACTAGTATATGAGGTGCCATTGGCATTTCCTCAACAGATCAACAGTTTTTAATTTCAGAATTGCAAATATTGCTGGTGATTTTAATGAATCTGACTAGTTTTTCAAGTAAAGAAAATTCTTTATTCCATAAGTCACAGAGTGACTGAGCATAATGTCAAAAATTAATGTCAACATCATCATCACACCATACCGCACCAAGATAACAGAGAAGAACAGTATGCGAGGAAAACAGAAAGAATTAAAACATTTAACAGTACAAATAAAAATATTATGCAATTAGGGATATCCACAAACCAGGTTTCGGCTTTTGGGTATTCAAACCCTGAGCCTCATCAGTGTGGCCTACCAGTTACTAATCCATAACTGTCACGTTAAACTCTGACTGTGCAACTGGTTTTGTTTTGCGCCAGAAACAGCACATGGTGCATAAAAATTTATAAACAAAACATTCAAACACTGAGATTTGAAATCAGATGTCACTACTGTTCATATCTGTGGATAAATTTTAAAATTGATGATATCACCAGCAGTGACATAGGTGGATCGCAGGTATTATATAGCTATGAATTATAAATTTGCACAAAGCGTAATGATGCTTAACAAGCATCTACCTGCTAGAAATAAGAGCTAAAGTCTTAAATTAATACACCATACTGCACCAAGATAACAGAGCAAAACAGTATGCGAGGAAAACAGAAAGAATTAAAACATTTGATAGCACAAAATATAAATATTATGCAATTAGGGATATCCACAAACCAGGTTTCGGCTTTTGGGTATTTAAACCCTGAGCCACATCAGTGTGACCTACAGGGTAATAATCCATAACTGTCATGTTCATCATCATCATCATCATTTAACGTCCGCTTTCCATGCTAGCATGGGTTGGACGATTTGACTGTGGACTGGCGAAGCGGATGGCTACACCAGACTCCAATCTGATTTGGCAGAGTTTCTACAGCTGGATGCCCTTCCTAACGCCAACCACTCCGAGAGTGTAGAGGGTGCTTTTTATGTGCCACTGGCATGAGGGCCAGTCAGGCGGTACTGGCAACAGCCACACTCAAATAGTGTTTTTTATGTGCCACCTATATATATATATATATATATATATATATATAGTGCCTCACTGGCAGTGCCCCAGCATGACCACAGTTTTAGGGATGAAACGGATAAAAGAATATATATATATATATTAGAAGGTTTGGAGGTGATGAACAGGAATTATATATTAGAAAAAATAATAAGGTTCTCAGATATCTGGATGGTTGTACATTTACAGATTTTTATTAATATGTCACATGTTTTTATAAATTGTATCGATCTCTTTTGCCGAACTGCTACCCTACGGGGACGTAAACACACCAGCATCGGTTGTCAAGCGATAGTGGGAGAACAATCACAGATACACAAACACACACACACATATATACTATATTTAAAAGCAGCAGAAATATAACAAAAAAACTGTTACTCGGAGTTTCACGTTCCCGTTCATCGGACAGTTTTGTTAGAAATGAACAGTATATATATATATATATATATATATATATATATATATATATATATATATACGACGGCCTCCTTTCAGTTTCCGTCTACCAACTCCACTCACAAGACTTTGGTCAGCCTGAGGCTATAGTAAAAGGCACTTGCCCAAGGTGCCACGCAGTGGGACTGGGAACCATGTGGTTGGTAAGCAAGCTACTTACCACACAGCCACTCCTGTGCCTATACGTGCCCAAATATTTACGTATATAAATTGATATCACACCACGTCTTTGCGATTCTAAGAATTACGCTCATCCACTTTGTAGGAAACTAATTTTATCAAACTATGTCGGATTTGACGGTATAACTATAAATTGTAAAACTCTAAAATATTTCCCTCAGAATACAGATATTTCTAAAACTAGTTTATTATTTCTCCATTAATATTTCAAAGTAAGTGAAAGTATATCAACTTAACTATATTACAAAATATATTGACTCAAATATATTAACAAAGTATATTAGCTCACACATATTACATCTTGGGGGTAGATATATTGATATTTAAATAACTTTTATGAAGTGATAATATGGATATTCCTTTTGTCAGGCTGCGTTATTTACTTTATTCACTGCATTATTTCAAATGTTTGACACCTTATCAAGCGAATCATAAACATCTGATTTACAGAACCGTTGGAAGTATATAAAAGATATATATATTGAGAAATATGATCTTACCGAGGTCCATGTCTGTTAATAGTAGCTGCTTGTGTGAAGTAAGTGAAATATATAATTAGCTCTAACTCTGAGAGGAATCCAGGAAAGTTCGTAATAGACTTCCTGCTCGTGGTAAAGTAATTTATCCCACTTTGTAAACCTTATATAACGGTAGTAGTAACTTTGTTATCCTTGTACTGAGATTTATTTATTTATTTATTTATTTAAGTGCACACCCAGTTGCAGCTAATATTTCGAACGTAGTTTGCGTATATAAACGTCAGCAGTGTAACATGTGCACCAATTATTTTTTTATATCTTTATTACAGATGATGGACAAATGTTAAAGAAAAAAATTCAAAGATTTACTCATGCAAATTAATTACATCCCATAACTAAGGTGAAATTGTTTTTATTTGGACTAAAAACGGGAAGGAAAAGCAATATTTCAATTAAGAAATGTTTTCAGGAGTTTGATGGAAACAATTATCAATAATAGAAAAAGAGGGAGAGAGAGCTTGGATGTGGCCGCTCATATCGTTAGAAATTGCAACCCCCTTACTGTCTTAGAAAGTTTTAATTAAATAATGCTATCTGACGTATTCTGTGCCTGCAAAAAATAAAATACATAAATAAAAGTTATGATAATTCTTTCTACTTTAGACACAAAGCCCGAAATTTGGGGGCAGGGGACTAAGAGATAATAATAACAAATAGACACAATGGATCTTTCTGAATTGACGGGCACCACTTTTCATTTATGTTTTATGTAGTGTTTTTGGTATCGAAACACTTTCAAACTTCGTATACTTGTATTTAGTTCGTTTTTGTATTTCCTTAGTCACAACAAAATTTGGTTTGGGGATGAAACCAAAACAATCGCGGGTAAGTGAAATGAGTAAGTAAGTACTTTACAGTTGTTCCGGTTCTTTCAAATGGAAAATTTTTTTTTTCTTTTTTTTAGTGATAGGGGTGGAGAGTTTATGTAGGTCTGATATGGAATTAAACAATAGCGACTGTTTAAAGTTATCATATTCCCTCATATCCTTGTAAAATCCGTGTTGATTTACTTTCAGAAGCATACACGAGCTGACTTTGGCATACATTCAAACGTACATAGCGATCGACTGCAGTTGTCCTATATCCAGACGTATGTAATGATCACTTAAGCTGCATACCATATTACATGACGAAGCTGAGCGAAAGAATGAAGTTAAGATTACAGGCGAATACAGTGGCGTAAACGAACTAGCTGCAAACGCTTCTGAAAAAATATCCACGTGTAACTCGATATTCGCTTTGATATAATTGTAGAAATGAAACAAGAAAAGAAAGAAAATTTAGCCTTGAAGTAACCCTATAGTTTGACTGAACCAATAATTCGTCGGATCTTTTGGAAGAACTGCAAAGTCTATTTAATATGAAATATAAATTGAAAATGAATAAAATAAAGAATCATTACGATTGAATACATTAGTCTCCTTCGTCTTAATCACAATTATACCTACAATATACACTGGACTTAGAAATTTAATAAACAATTATCTGAGTTATACTGATAATCTGAGCTTACAATTTGAACTAAATATAAAATATCTAAATGAACAAGCGAAGTATATCAGTAAACACAAGCTGATAACAACTGAATAGTCATATTCACTGCCCAACACCACATGAATGCACGCACACACGTACACACACAAAGAAAGTAAAAATAAAAATAAAAAGTCGACAACAGGATATAGCTGTATAGTAGTATTAGTAGTAGACATACCGCTTCTCCCACACGAGACCGTCGTCACACGGAATACTTGCAATAAACTATTAGTGTTTTAGTGACAACTGCAAAGTAGAGCATGCACAGAAATAGTCAGTAGGCTACAAAACAAAGACATTCAAATGATTGTTCATCGAAATCTTTGTTATTCTCAAGGAGTGGTTAGGGAAATATTCTGTAGGAGGTTCAAAATTAATTTTAAGGACAGACCATTTTAAAACTAATATAAAAACGAGCCTTCTAAATTAGAACTGAATGTAGTAAATGAAATAGTAGCAAATTATCCTCCCAGGCATTACAACCAATCCTAACAGCCACCCCTCCATTTGTTCCTATCCAGAACATCAATTTCCCTATCACTTTTGTTCATATCTAGTTTCTTCAAGTTTTCCTTCACACAGTCTTTATAACTTTTTCTCGGCTTATGTTTTGATCGCTTACCAGAGTTGAGCTCACCATAAAAAAGATGCTTTAGCAGGTGCTCGTCTTCCATTCTAATAACATGTCCAGTTCATCTCATTTGAGCCAAGATAACATGTCGTTCAATTGAACTGCAATGTGCCATGCGCAAAACTTCTGTATCTGGTATGAAACATTCCCACTTGACTCTTAAGATATGTCTGAGGCACTTTTGATGAAATCTTTCCAGCATTTTTACACGATGCTTGTAAGTGGTCCATGTCTCACTTGAATTGAGAAGTGCAGACAAAACACGTTTTATAGACACTTATCTGCCCATACTTGCTTTTCGTGCTTTCCAAATGCAACACCTCCCTTGCCTATTCGATAGTATATCTCTGCATCAAGACTACCATCTCTTGACAGAGTGCTTCCTAGGTAAACAAGGGTGTCAACGACTTCTAACATTGTTCCATTCACAAAAATGTTTGGTTCAGAATATGTTTGTTCTGGTACGGGAGTAAACATTACTTTGATTTTCCCCAAAAATTATGAGTCCGAAATGTTCATATGCAGTGGAAAATCTGTCCATTAAATGTTGCATATCCCCCTCTGAGCATGCCAACAAATCAGCATCATCAGCATAAAGTAATACTCTAACAAGTGTTTTGAAAGTATTTGCAGTTAAACCGGGTCAAATTAAAAATACGACCAGGCACACACACATACACACACACACACACACACACACACACACACACACACACACACACACACACACACACACACACACACACACACACTTCAACGGGTACGTTGGACAGCACTCCAATGAATTTCATGGTGTACATGGAGGTAATAGCTTTGACTCTAGAAATGATGAGCAAACAAAACTGATGGGGTTCTGTGTTGCAAAATGCTTAATGAACTACATTACTTAATCTCAAGGATACAGGCAGCCTCCTGATCACTTATCAATCTGGTGGACACAAGCCAGATTGATAAGTATTTCCGCCAGAAAACGGGATAGACAGATTCTTGTAAATGCAAAGTCTTTCTCAGACGAAGAATGTGCAATCCAGCATAGGTTAGTGGTTAGTGACTTCAGACTTATTGCCAAGATGAATGGGAGAAACATACCAGTCTGGAAAAGCCGGATATGGAAGCTCAAAGACCCAGCAAACAGAGGGGCTAGAGGCGTATAACATAGAAGACAACAGGAAGTTCCTATGGGAGAATATACTCGAGGCTACAGACTAAATCTGTGGCAGGTGCAAAGTCCAGGTTTGGCCGAGGTTAATGTGGTGGTGGAACAGTGAAGTGAACAGAACTATAACAGCGAAAAGTCAGACTTAGAAAAACTGGAAAATCGGGGTAATAGAGAATCGTATCAGGTAGCTAGACAGGAAGCTAGATGACAAGTTTACACAGGAAAAGAAGAGGCAGAAAGTAGATTTGCTAATGTTTTACATCGTGAAGTGTGAAGTGTCCTGGATTGCAAGGCGATGTATCAGAGAAAATCGAGATTGCTGTGCTTGAGAAATTTATGCGAATGGACAATGTTATACTTGCACTTAGTGATTCTGAAATGAAAGGGAAGGGAAATGAAGGTGTTTTTGTGAAAATCTATTAAATGTTGAGGATACTTGGGAAAAGGGTCATTCT
The DNA here is from genome assembly GCF_046866305.1 of Octopus bimaculoides. Taxonomy (NCBI): domain Eukaryota; kingdom Metazoa; phylum Mollusca; class Cephalopoda; order Octopoda; family Octopodidae; genus Octopus; species Octopus bimaculoides. Next base: position 17,245,299 of record NC_142929.1, on the reverse strand, counting down.
AACATGGTCCCAACAGAGGAGCCAACCGTCCAAGATTACAGTAGTATGATAGATAAAGTATTCTAGGATATGAAGACATAGACATAAAATATTACCGATGAAATGCTTGAAATATCTGGTGGAATAGAATAGGGTCTAGTTAGCCGAATAGGCAATCAGGTTGTACAGGAAGGTGTCATATCTAATGACTGTTATAATTAGGGACAGAATTAAACTAACTGAGATGTAGTTTGGTATTGTGCAGGAAGAAATACTACTGATGCAATCTGTTCAGTAAAACAACTGCAGAAGTATTTAGCTAATGTCAACCAATGTAGTTGGCATTTATGACCTGGAGAAACGTTCAAGAGAAGCCCCATTTACTGTGATCTGGTGGTCTCTGAGGAAGCTAGGGATAGATGAATGGCATGAAAAAGCCATGAAGAGGAGTGATGTTTGTAAAGCGAGAGTCATTCACGAGTACAGCAACGAATTTAGAGTACACGTAGTTCACCAGGACTCGGTACTCAAGCCCCACCTATTTATCATCATTTCAAGACCATAGCAGAAGAATTTAACAAAGGCAGCCTTTGGGGATTACTGTCCACTATTGATCTCTTTCTTGTAGCAGAATCTGAAGTAGAATCAGAGAAATTCCAAGTATACATGCAAAATATGGAATCAAAGGGTTTAAAAGTTAACCTAGCAAAGATCAAAGTTGCAGTAAGCAAGAAAACAAATATGACCCACTTCCTGTCTGGTAAATTAACTTAATTGATATGTAGGCTGGAATTCCGTTCGGTGTACTTAATGCAAGCTACGAACACAGAAGTGGTGGAGTAGAATTACTGGAAGGTTAACAGAGAAAGTAGCTTTGTGTATGGAAGATGCGCAGGAGCAGTGAACTCTAAAGATACACAGGAAATAGATTTTGTCAGATGACCAGGAGGCTTTCTAGAAGTAGCTAATTTCTTTTATCTATGTGATCTAATTAATGATGGAGGAGGATGTTCTGAGAGTATAGTTCCAAGAAAAAAAAAAGATTTCAGAGAACCATTACCACTGTTGGCAACAAAAAGTTTCTCTCAGAGTGAAGGGAATATCGCATGATGCGTGTGTATGAACAATGACGCTGCGTGGTAGCGAGACGTGGGCTCTGAATGCAGAGGACAAGTGAAGACTGTAAAGAAATGAAACCCGTATGCTCCGTTTGGTGTGAAATGTCAGTGTTCATACACGACAACGTGCAAAGAGAGAAAAATATATGTATAAGAGGAATAAGATAAAATGACCAAGAGAAAAGATTGTGTTGGTTTGGTCTTGGGATGCATATGGATGAGGACAATTCTTGAAGGGGATGGAACTTGTGCAAGAGAAGTATCTAGGAAGACATGGGATGAAGCAGTAAAGGATGATCTCAAGATAAGTTTCACGGGAGAGATGACAAAAGATTGAAATGATTGATGTTTTGTCGTGCTCGAGAAGACCAGTTAGTCACGGTGAAAATGAAATCCTAAAAGCATTATGCTTATGCCTGTACATTCTGCACTTTGCACCCATTCTGCCCACGTCAAGCAATCCCTTATATCTCATCTACCTAACCCTTCATTATTCTTCTAACTATGGTTCTATTCAGCTGCTGTATTAATCGAGAGTAGAACAGTTAGATATTTCATGCCCCTTTTCGTTCTCACTTACCTTCTCTCCCTTTTAAAATCCACCCCTCATTTTCATTATTTTCCCTTCGCATATTACTTTCCACCGGTCACTTATTTTCTGTGCCTTCAGTTATCTCTCATGTGCATAAGAGAAAATCAGAGGGTAAAAAGACATCGCTAGTGAAAAAAAAAAAAAAAAAAGAGAACAAGAAAGTGATAGTGAGAAAGAAATAAGGAAAATTATATCGATTAAAAAACAAGAAATTTTTAAAGATAACAAAATAAAATTGCAAACCAAGAGAAAGAAAGCTAGAACGAAAAGAGTGAAAAGAAAAACGAAACATAAGATTGAAAAAGAGAAAGTTTTTGCAAAGAAAATCTGTGAACAAAAATTAATTATTATCCTACCCTGAGTTTTTTGTAAAAAAACATATAACAAATGTGGTGGTAGAAAGTGGGACAAGGAAACAGTCGGTATGTGTTGTTCTAATAGAAAGGTCATTTACTTATAAATGAGTCACCAGAACTTACAAAGAATCTTTTGGATACAACTTCAGAATGAAAACATTTCTGAAATGCATTTGAGCATACAACTGTGCTTTTCAAACGACATCAGTTAGGGGTAAACATTATTAGAAATGAACTTATACGAATTTTTAATGAGCAAGGATAAATTTTCCACAAAATTGGCTCTCTGTTAAGCCTTTACAGAATAAAGAGTCATTATTTTTATTGACATTTTATAGGTAACGTTCAAAAAGAAGCACAATGTCGCAAAACGAACTGTCCAAGTACAAAATTAGAATTTATTTTAAAACTACAAGAAATGTTTCAGGAAATAATCCTGAATGGATTATTATGTTTATCGATTGATACTTCAAGGTAATTCATTTAATCATCTTCGTTGGTGCTCAACTCTTTTTCATCAGTAAGTTGTTGGGATCTTTTTGGTTTGACGGGCAACACTTGTTTTCTGAACGAAACACTTTCAAACTTGGGATACTGGTAGAATGTGTCATATAAAACATCTTTTTCTCTTAGCCTTCTTAACAAAAATTAGTTCTTAATAAGTTATTTCATGTTAAAGTTGTCGTATTTGTGTAATTTCAACCAATCACTGACGTCTATTGAAGTGAAAACAATTACTGCCGTAGAATGTAAACAACATATTCTAACGGTGTCATGGGATCTTTTCCCTTGAATAAAATTAGTGCCGTTGTTTGTCAACAACAACTATCGGTGGTAGTTATTTATAACATCGTTCGTGCGTTTGGGTTAGGGTTCGGGTTTTAGAGTTAGGGTTTTAGGGTTAGAGTTGGGGTTAGGGTTAGGGTTATGGTTATGAGTTATAGGGTTTTATGGTTAGGGTTATGAGTGAGGTTATGGCAAAAATAATCATAACCCTAACCGTAATCCTAAAACTAACCCTAACTCTAAAACCGGAACCCTAACCCTAAAACCCTAAAGCTAAAACCAGTACAAACGCACGAACGATGTTATAAATAACAGTACCGCCGATAGTTGTTGTTGACAAACAACGGCACTAATTTTATTCAAGGGAAAAGATCCCATAACACCGTTAGAATATGTTGTTTACATTCTACGGCAGTAATTGTTTTCACCTCAATAGACGTCAGTGATTGGTTGAAATTACCGAAATACAATTTTTTTTACATGAAATAACTTCGAATACAAAATTTTTTATCTGTTATATAACACAAAATATACAAGTATACGAAGTTTGAAAGTGTTTCGGTACCAAAAACACTACATAAAACATAAATGAAAAATGTTGCCTGTCAAACCAAAAAGATCCTGTTGTTGATATGTATACCAAAATAAAGTCGGAGAAGTTGTGCGACATAAACCCGTGCAAAAAAGAACTGTTTAGAATCGTGTGCGCATTTTTGATATGACCTTATTAATGATATCATTGAGACAGAACTTGACCGACTTTGGATTTCCTCATCCAGTTTTACAGAAATTCAAAGACATATGCATGAGAGGACACAAAATGCCATGACTTAAGTACGTAATTATAGCCGTTCTGATCTTGAATAAGTTTTAAAAATTTCAAATAATCTTAAATTTTGGAGGATGTGGCGATATGTCCGCCATTGTGCATGTGTAAATATTTTTCCATCCCGCAGAGAAAATGTGGAAGACCTAAATATGTTTGCTCTATATGCAAGAAATATCAAACAAATCTCTAAAAAGTAATTTTTTCCAAAATTTATAAACAAGAACTGGTTCACCTCAGTTGTTCTTGTTCCCCCTCCAAACAACCTCTACCAAAGCATTGGTAAATTTTAGCAACTTTTAAATCTGAAGGCGAAATAGAATTTGGTAAGTCCACATTACTCCGTAGGGAATATAAGATCAGTTTCCTGGTTTCTCTGGCCTATATATTCCTCCTTGTACGAGGCACTGGTCAGTCGTAGGATAACTCATTTTTACTTACTGAGTGGACCCGAGCAACGTAAAACGAAGTGTTTTACTCAAGAACACAACGTATCTCCCGGTCCAGAAATCGAAACCACAATCTTACGATCGTGAGTCCAACACCCTAACCACTAAACCACGCACCTAAACCGAAATAGAATTTGTATCTATATAATTCTGCTTTCTTTTTGCCGAAGTGTTAGGCAAGTTTTAAGTGTTACAAACCTAACACAAAAATATCGTTAAAGTCTTCAGGCCAAAACAGTAATTTAATGAGAAGTATTGAAATTGAAGATTCCTTATTTTTCTCAATAGATAGGTCTTCAAATTTTCTTTTAGACTGTAGGTCTTTCTCACTCGTGATTAAAATGTTCCCTTCTACTTGGTTCATTTCCTAGACTTAAATTATAATTCCATTCACACCCAGCGGACATTATAACAGTATTTTTCAAAGAGAAAACAAAAGGACTCATCAGGATGTTGTTAGGATTGAAAAGGAAGCAGACAAATCGCCACGTTTAGGAAGAAAATTAAGTGCACTTGAAAAATATTCAAAACTTGTCCAATACTACGCCAAAGAAAGATATACTTTTGGTGAGAAGTACTCTACATACTTTTCTCATTAATATAAAGATGGTTCGAAACATTGCCTTAACGTTTTGGTGTGAATGAGGAGGGGTTAGTTCGAGAACCACAGCATTATAAGTCTTCCTGGTAAAATAAGATTGCATAGCAATCGAGAGGACTCTTTGATTGGAGAAAGTATAAATAATTGGTGGAGGGTACAGTGGCGACAATTTCATAAATTCAAATGTAGTACGTCTCATTTTTCAATTCTAGTATATATATATATATATATATATATATATATATATATATATATATATATATATATATATATATATAAGTCAGTAAATAGTGGGGTTGTGTTAACCGCACGTGGAGAAATAATAGGAAAATGTAAAAAAGCCAGAATGCTGAACTGGGAGCATAATTTAATTAAGATTTTTTCTAACCGGTTTTCATTGCGATGAAGCAAATTATCAAGAAGGAGAATGAAAATGTTTTTTTACAAAGAAGTACAAAAAAGTACAAAATGAAGAAAATAATATATAAAACAATAATATATAAAAAAAATAATATATAAAACAATAATATATAAAAAAAACAATAATATATAAAAAAATAATATATAAAAAAAAAATAATATATAAAAAAATATATTTTTTTATATATTATTGTTTTATATATTATTTTCTTCATTTTGTACTTTTTTGTACTTTGTAAAAAAACATTTTCATTCTCCTTCTTGATAATTTGCTTCATCGCAATGAAAACCGGTTAGAAAAAATCTTAATTAAATTATGCTCCCAGTTCAGCATTCTGGCTTTTTTACATTTTCCTATATATATATATATATATATATATATATATATATATATATATATATATATATATATGAGAGAGATTTCGACTCAAAACTGAACCCAAATCTCTCAGCTCACAACTCGATCTCAGAGGAAAATGTTTCCCACAGTCAAAAGTACATTTTCCCAGCAAAAGACCACACATTCAAAACTAAGGGATTCACGATAGATAACAAATGTCAAGAAAAATGTTTGGTAAAAATTAACGGTCAAAACACTTGACCTTCGACACCATAAATCAAGGAAACGTTAGCCAGACATAGCTTCACTTGTCAGCGCTGTGACCACCAAATGTTATAAATAGAGAGAAATTTGACCAAGAAGTGAGTTGCTGGCACGATCGCACAGGCTACGCAAGGACGATCATCTGTCTAATTAAGACGTCTCGACTGCTGACTGCTACTACTAACTCAAGAGCACGCATCGCTACAACAACTGTTATACAAGTAAGGTTCTTTTGTACGCACACGCTTTGTCTCTTCAAACACGCGAAAACACATAGATACACAAACAATTTATACATCACAAATACCACAACTGAATTTGTTTCTTGTAAACATTTTTTCATTTATTATTGTTTACCGGCTGTGATATAGCAAATGTTACCATTTCAAATTTTAATAAATAACTTATAACGCATTCTAAAAGTTTTGTCAACTTAATGCTCTACACCGCATTCATACAATTCTACACCAATTATAAATAAGCGAGACACCAAAACACTATAGTCAGCAAACACGTAAATTGACCATCGGCTTCCTCCGTGGCAGAAACCAAATACCTTATATATATATATATATATATATATATATATATATATATATATATATATATATATATATATATATATATATATATATACTCATTAGTGTGTAATTTGGGGCAATTGGCCTCGTGCTTTCTAGTGCACCTGAGTAACGTATTCTCCCCAAACACGAACATTTGTTTAACATTTTCAGGCAGCGAATGGTCAATGTGCTTCCAAAAATAATGCACACACTGCTGAGTACCTTCGTTAAACCAGCCGCCGGTAATATTTCTCAAGTTGGCTACTTATTTAGTTCCAAATGATGTAATATCGTGAATTTCACGAATGACAATATCATTACTGGACTGCATGTATTTGGCCAACAAAGACAGCTGGCGGATAAACTGTATCGAGCTGTTCCCAAAACAAGCGTTTCTCTCGTTCATCAGTGAAATGTACGGCTTTGCAACCGTGTTTTCAAATCTAGCCCTTTTCGAGTTCAGCAAGTTGATGATTTCACTGGCCATATTAATGGCAATTTTACTCTTCTTGGTCGCCGTTTTAGCCAGTTTAATAATTTTAGGTCTCACGTTACGCAATGGAAGTGACTCCATATTAATGCGCTCTCCCAAATAGTTGTATTCTTTCCAAGCGCTGGAATCGCACATGAACAAACTCGATGGATCAAGATCAATCAAGGGACATTGCACAGTTTGCGAGACAAGGACGCATAGGCCACACCGCAGGAGAAAACGCCGGTACCCAAATCAACAACGACACCATCGACGCTTATTCCCTGTGGTTTGTGGATAGAAATTGCATTTGCAATACACAAGGGAAATTGATTTCTAGTGTTGGACACACCAGGTGACAATTCGTAATCGGCTTTGGCAGTTTTGATAGAAAATACTTTTTTAAAACTATCAAAGAGAACGACAATGGAAGTAATCTTTCCAAATTCGTAGTTGAGTCTCTTGACAGTTCCCATTGCACCGTTGCACAAACCGCTGTCCACGTCCATGTTGCGCATTAGCATCACTCGAGCATTAATGTCGACTTTAAGGATAGTTTCAAGGCCAGCATTATCAGGCGTTTTATTTTTTTCGCCTTGGTGGTCAGCTTCTTGCTTTTAGTTTCTTTTTTTGACCTTTAATTTCGTTTTTAACTTTTGGTTTGCCGCAAGCTGTAATCAACATCCACAATCTCGACAGTACTAATGCCAAGTTTCTCGAGCATAACTCCGATGCCGACTCGTTCAGAGGCATAATACAAACGATACTCAAATCAGTTGTCTGAGTCGGCTCACAAATTTTTTAAGCAACCTGTTCGAGAGAAGCTTTGCCGTTGGGTTCAATTCGACGCTCATTAAGAATTTGGATGTCAGAGTCAAGCGGTGAACCCAATCTGATTCGGCCGAGCATGATAACATAATCCTCCGTATCGTCTTTCTAACGCATGTTAACTATCAACTCGTCATAGTCAAAGAATCTCCTCAAGTGGTAGCTGTTAATACACAAGCATGCTCTTTGGGCATCGTAGTGACTGGTTCTTTTAAACACTGGTTTTTCTCTAACAGGTGGTAATTGAAACAAATTACCAAAGACAACCATATTTATGTGTTCGAAAGGTGGACTCTGTTGTGTAGATTCAAACAGCTGGCACAATCTCAAGTGAATAAAAGCCAGCTGCAAGTGACTGACCATACTAACCTCATCGATTATAATCAGTCTCACATACAGAAGCATCGTCCGCAACAGTTTTAGATTGTTTTTCGATAATTCCTCATATACAGGAGTTTTGCGTGCTGCACTTTGAGTTTTAGCAATCGATGAACAGTCGTTCCGTTTAGTTGGAAAGCGACCATTCCTGTTGGTGCTGATATCACTACACTCGGGCCACTTGGGTGGATGTACTGAATTTTATCAGCCAGTACATTTATCAAAAAACTTTTTCCCGTGCCATCAACACCAGAAACAAATTTCAAAACTTGTGCACAGTCATCACATTGACATCGCGGATAAGGTTTGTTGCTGTTCCAGTGATTGTTTTGTTTCTCAATACCGGCCACAATACCATCATAAATTTTTCTTTGCACGTCATTCAATTGGTTTCCTTTATGACTCAGTGCATCCTCAGTGACATTTCTCGTGCGAGACAGATTGACATCAGCCATCTTCTGCCAAAGCCTCCATATGCTCACTACAAGAATAGCCATCATTGAGATCAGTCTGAGATTCACTTTGAATATTTTTGCCATGTTCCAGCGCATCCTCTATACGTCTGAGCACATTCTGGAGCATGACCATTTCAGATAAACCGTTGGCACACTGATCAAAGGATTTCTTATAAGTTTTGCAACCTACAAGCAAGTCTTTTTCCTCGTCACGCTAAGGCTTGAAGGGCATGGGCAGATTGTGGTAATAACACTCCGAAGTATCTGTGGTCAATCTAATGTTTGGTGACTTCACAATTCGCTCTTTAACAAAACGGAAATAACCAAGATTATTTCTCAACCGCATTTCTTCATTAGCATTTCTGGCTTTGTTTGGAGGCACGTGTTCGTATTTACTTGCAATCTCAAACAAACGTATGTGTTCCATCGAATCGGGTCTGTTTGGATGCCAATTTTCCACCATGTTCTCATAATAAAGATCAGTGGACTCCTGCTCCAATTGGTCCAGTTCATACTGAGGTTTGAAACTATGCGATCGGCAACTGGTCAAGTCCGCTCCAATCCAAATAACGCTTTCAGAAAACCCATAAAAATGGTGGCCAAGCAGTTTGTCAGCAGCTTCATAGGCGCCTGTTTCACGCTTGCCTATCAACTGGAGTCCGACACTCTTATACTTTGAATAAATGGACTTGAATTTGTCAATCTCAGTCTAAATGCAATCAGTGTTACTATTTTCGGACTTTGTGATCACTACTAACATATCGGTTTAGAATCAGGCTATCTTCACTGATATACTGTATATCGTCATTCGCCTTTCAGACATACAGAACAAGAGAGTTATAGTCATTAATAGACTCTTTACCCACTGTCGTCTGTCAAGTTTGTAAAGTTTCTTGACAGTTCTGCCTTTGTGCCGAGACTTTATACTCTCGTCTACACTAAGCAAATGGAAATTTCCAATGAGACTGGAAATCCAAATCTGCATCGACCGTTTGAATAAATCAGTTTCTGCAGGATCCACTGCAGACATGTTGAAAACGCGACACCAAGTCCGACAAAACTGGACTTTCTATATTCGACGGAATGCAAGTGATCATGGACTGTATAAAAGTCTGAATCGTACTCTTGTCATCTCTGTCCATAACCGGGCCATCTCTTTAATCTACAATTTCATGTGAACGTGTGGTGCACTTCTCATCTAGTATTCCAATCTCCAAGAGAAGTGCTTGACCAGACCGAAAGGACTGTTTTTATGTCTAATGTCTTCTCTCATGGTGGCAAATCGATAGTGGAAATGCTCATTAACAGCCACTACGTCATCAGCACACAGCTCATTGGTGCGCTTTGTAGCAAATTTTGGTATATCTGCGGTCAAATTGTTCAAAAATTCGCGCAGATCCGACCAAAATTACTCTGCGCAAGAAAAAGTTAGGAACAAGTGGACCGGGCCACATTTTTCGTCCAAAGCCATCAAATCTGAACATTTTCTAGACCGAAATTGCTTGGAACCACGGACATTGGCCATCATCATCTTCCAATTACCCTCTAGTTGCCTGTCATTATCGTCAAGCCGCATTTTAAACTCGCTTATAGTCATGCGGTTGGTTTTGGTGGTCTTCATAATGGCATATATACCGGATTCAGTACATCTCTTATCCGTTTTATCAACAGAAGACATAAAATATTGTATATCTCGCCGAAATCTAGAGTCGGTGTGATTCAGTCTGTTTCGTAGGAATATGTAAGTTTTTACAGCGCCAAACGGTCTGCTATCTATGAATATATCAAACCGACCAGTTTAGTCACTGGTTCAGCACCTATATTTGCGTTCTTCATTCCAAAATAATAAAAGCTTTAAAATGAAGCAGGACAAAAATGTGATAAGCAATTGCAATTTTGAAAAACTTTTTATTTGCATAATTGTAAAATCTTGTATTTAAAACATAGAAAGTGGAGAAGCACACACACACACACACACACACACACACACACACACACACACACACACACACACACACACACACACACACACACACACACACACACACGTATTGCTTCTCAAATGGTACCCAAAATATGTTTTATAAGTTCTGGAGGCTCAATTATTTGTAAATGGACTTTACCTTAAGAACAACGCATGCCTAATGATTCCTTGCCCCACTTCCTAGCGCCACACTTTCCACATGTCTTGCACACAGAACCCAGGGAGACAATTTTTTCAAATGCATAATTACGATTAGGATCATAGTTAAATGCTACACGTTGCCATTGAAATCGTCTATACTATTCCTGCTGATTTTCTCTGGAAAGCTTTCTCCATTTTAGTCGTATTTTTCGGTCGCTTTCACTCTCTTATTTTGTATTTATTCTACCGTTTTCTCTCCTTTTTTTTGTATTCGTATTTCTTAGTCTTTTTTATTTTCTTGTACTTTTTTATTTCTATAATTTTCCTTCTTTCTCTGCAATCTTATTTCCCTATCTTTATCGCCTTCTTGTTCTCTTGTCTTCCTCTCATATTCCCTCATTTTTTGCAACATAATTTTCCAATGGTTTTTATTTTCTTCTACAATTTTCATATCAAGTGTTTGAATTCTCATTCTTTTGTCATTTTTACTGTCTTGCGATATTTTATTTCCCTCTACATTCCTTTTATGCTCATGATTGTTTATGGGAAAGAGAGTATCCTAGTGGCCGTTGTCAAATTTGCCACTATATGACACAGAAATCTTCCTTTCTGTAGTAAATGTTCGACGACAAACGATGAACAGAGGAAGAATAATCTCATCGTCATTTTTGTGATGAACCTGACTGAATTCCAGCATTGTCCAATTCACTAATGGCAGCTAATTCAACATTACCGCCGTATGTTCCATCCCTACTCATGTATGCTTGGTATTCCTGCATTGTACTATTCAGAATAAAAGAATGAAAATACTTGCAGTTATTGCATATGTATCGTACGGACTCTTCCCGGAGAGTTCGGTAATTTCCGATGTTTTTGAGCTAGAGTGACACAGCTCTGAACATATTCACCATTGTGAAGATGGCTGCTAGTCAGAGACCTGGCTGCTAATGTCCTTAGTCGGGGTCACCAATCGTAGGAAAATGTGATTTGCACTTGCTGGGTGCTTCACAAGTCCATACATAGTTCATGGAAGGAAAAAGCGAGGACAAGATCTCTCTGAACAAATAACAAGGATAATTTATTTCGTCTGAATAAACATCTCATCTATGGACATCGGTAGCCGGGATGCCTTGGTGTGGAAGCAACAGGGTTGATAGTTAGACACAGAAATACGAATGCATTTTCACAGACTCTCAACGTCGCGCGCCATCAGAATTCCAACTCCACGGAGCTGGTCTCAGTTGCGTCCTGCCTGGCCAACAGCCGGGGCCGAAAAGGGTGAATGACGTTCAAGCCTAGCTGCTGCTAATGATTGCGCATGCGCATAAGGGGCTTCTGTCAGATCTCCAGAAAGCTCTAATCCTATGCGCATGCGTGGATGAATGCTCCAAAATGGCGTCTAGAGCCAGACGTCAATACAGTTACTATCACCCATGACTTTATTAAAGGGCTGAATTAATGTAATTGTTGAATATTTTTCAATAAATTCAGTAAGGGACCTCACCTTCAGTTTAAACTTTAGATGGTTTTGTGAACAGAACGTGACAGAAAATTACAACACCAAAAGGGATAAGATACTAATTAGCAATTTCCCTTTTAGAAATCTGTCTTTTTAAATTTAAGATAGATGAATGATTGTTTATAATTTTGCAAATAATAAAAATGAAATTAATAAGGTACTTCACCTTCAATGTTGACTTGAAACATCGTCTCTGTGAAAAGAAAAGTGATTTGACTTTATTATTTAGCAGACGATTACTTCTTTATCGCCTGTTCATAAATGGCAAAAAGGAATTCTTCGGTTATTTTCGGTCTAAACGTTGTCAAATACTTGCCTATAGATTTGTGAGTGTGTGTATGTGTGTGTATTACAGAGAGTGAGTGAGAGAGAGAGAGAAAGAGAGAGAGAAGGGAGAGAGTGAGAGACAGAGAGAAAGAAATGCGAGCGAGGCAGAAAGAGATTGAAAGCGCGCGCGTGTCTATCTCTGAATGACAACTGTATGTATTAACGTTACTATCTCACTCACACTCCATTCCATATCTGTCGCTTACACAACCGTCTCCCTTCCTTGATCACCACGCAAACCGGTTTTGTAGGCAAACTAGACATATATATTGTCAGGACACGCAGTAAGACTCGACTGTAACATTCAGCCGTCGGTCACTACGTGCCTGGCAAGTGTCAGTAATGATATGCCCAACTTCAAGTAACCGACACCCTGTCTTTGAGTTCTATCTAAGCCAACCAAGCAGATCACAAATTTGTGGTCTGTGCGGCCCACCAATTTGAACTGTGGATATCGCACACTATCCTTGGCCACTAGCCTAACAAATACTCTGTATTGGTAAAAAAATACTTTACGCTTTTCATTAGATCTTAATGACAATTAATGTTTAGAATGATTTATTGGTATGTTTACTAATATTAAACAGCAATTATTTTCTTACAAAAAGGCATTAATTAAAATATAGAATCATTATCAGTAGAAATTAGTTTCCGATATGGTTTAAAAACAAACAACACATTGAAAATAAAATCATTAGAATATTACTCAACTATTTGTATGTTTGTTGTCAACGCCATTTCTTCTGTGACGTGATCAGAGGTATCAGATCTAACAATTACCAAACTTATTTATGAATGAATACAATGATAAATGTTTTCCTCCGTTTGGGATCAATATTTGAATATTGAGTTCATTATAAACCATTAAAAGCATAACTACAGAGTTGTACCCACCAGACTTTGGAAGGTCATAACTTTCAGAAAAATCAATATTTTTTAATGAAATTTTCTATGCATATAGTATTTATTATGTAGATTCCGAATATACTTTCTGGTGAAAGTGTTTTGGAATGGGGGTGGGGGACAATTTTTAGATTTCTAATGAAGTAATAAGCAGAAAAGAGAAGCCGTCATAAGAAAACTTACGTTAAAAACAACATGCACACGATTTTTTTTTCTCAATAGAAGTAAATTCCAAAGTAAATGTTTCTAGTAGAGAAGTAGAAGAGAACAGAAGCAGCGTATTACTTCATTACAAATCTACGGATGCACATACGCACATAATAGAGAAAAATGAAACAATTATGGACGACTTGGTCCGAAACATCACCGAGTGGGGAACACTTCTCAAAAATAACCTGCAGTTGTTTCCTTCAAAATTCCTACATGCTCGAAATGTACATACATCAAGGTATATTTGTAGAAAATTTCACGGAAAAATATTAATTTTCCTGGAAGTTAAGAAGAATTTAAGTGGACTCTGTTGGAATTTCCAAAAATTATCCCCCACCCCCATTCCAAAACACTTTCACCAGAAATTTTTGTATATTCGGAATCTACATAATAAATACTATACGCATAGAAAATTTCATTAAAAAAATATTCATTTTTCTAAAAGTTATGACCTTCCAAAGTCTGGTGGGTACAACTCTGTAGTTATGCCCATTAAAATTACTGTTACCTATAATAGTGTTGACGTATACAGCTGATTTTGTCTTTACAAAATATTCAAGTTGCTAGTTCAAAAAAGTCAGTTATATAAAAGTTAATATTTTTTAAAAAAAGGAAGTATACTTTTTTAATTTGTTTCAAAATTACATAAAATAAATTGATGTTTTAGATGTAGATTTTTAGAGATGAGAAAATGAAAGAAATGCAAACAAAACAAAAAACAAAGAAAACAACAGTTCTAGCACTCAGTATATTTCAGTGGCTGAGAGTATATCGGACAGAAGAAATGTCTGCTGTGGCGCAGAAAACTATTTAAACTCCAATATTTTTTATTCCATTATCGGTCCCTGCTATTAGGCTATAGCTACACAGATATACTGGTCAGAATATATCCATTTTTCAGTATTCCGAATTGCAAAATATATTATGAAATATTATGAAATATGTCATTTTCTGATTGAAGCTCTCAATGTATTTAACAAAACATACTCTATTTAATTGATAACATAATCATAATCATTTGACCAGTTGCTTATGGCAGCATGTGTACTAGTTGTAGCTTTAACGATTACTGCCATTATTGCTGCAGTGCAACCAATAGACGTAATAATATCAGCGACGATGGATATTCTGATGTGTTGCTTTTTTATTAGCCAGCGTTGCTCTCGTTGTATTACCACATTGAAACAATGTATTGGCCTGGAAGAGAAAAATAATGAGTTATTTCACTTTAAAACAAATTAGCAAAACTCAAACAGAGCATATACAGTGTATATATACGTATGTGTGTGTGTGTGTATTTCATGTTGTTTACGGTTTGTGACGTCCTGTATATATATATATATATATATATATATATATATATATATATATATATATATATATATATATATATATATATATATATATATATATATATATATATATATATGCATATATATACTCTTTTACTCTTTTACTTGTTTCAGTCATTTGACTGTGGCCATGCTGGACCATTGCCTTTAGTCGAGCAAATCGACTCCGGGACGTATTCTTTGTAAGCCTAGTACTTATTCTATCGGTCTCTTTTTGCCGAACCGCTAAGTGACGGGGATATAAACACGCCAGCATCGGTTGTCAAGCAATGCTTCGGGGACAAACACAGACACACAAACATACACACACACACATACATATATATATATGTACATATATACGACGGGCTTCTTTCAGTTTCCGTCTACCAAATCCACTCACAAGGCTTTGGTCGGCCCGAGGCTATAGTAGAAGACACTTGCCCAAGGTGCCACGCAGTGAGACTGAACCCGGAACCATGTGGCTGGGAAGCAAGCTACTTACCACACAGCCACTCCTGCGCATTATTTATATTATTATTTGATTGAATGCTACGCATCCATTTCCAAGTAAGTTTATCTTAATATTTTTGATGCGACTCTACTCTATACTGTTCTCTTTCCCTTTTGTTTTCTCTCTCTCATCCTTTCTCTTATTCCTTTTTTCTCCCCTTCACCGTTTTCTATCTGTCTCTCTTTCTCCCTCTTTCTCCTTTACTCTCTCTATCGTTACTCGCACTTGACCATCGTGCATCTTTCTTTTCCTTATGTGATTATCATTCTTTTCCTTCAGGGCTGTCGTAAAGACTGCACGTATCCTATCTATCTCTCTCTTCTATCTTTTCTCTTGTGAAAGAAAATATTTTTCCAGCATTCGCTATTTTACCTTCGTCTGGTCTAACGACTCTCTATGTTCGTTTTCGTTCGGTTTCCTTGTATGGCGCCACTGTCCTCTTTTTGATACCAACTTTGACCCTCCATAAATCACAAATTTTATTTTGATATTCATGGGAGCAACTGTCTTCAAAGACTCATATTGTCGTTCAATGCTTGAAATGCGGAGTAGATGGACAGCCGACAACTGATAAAGGGTCGTTCTTTATGTTACTTGTCCTGTTTTCTCTTTGTTTGCAAACTCATTTGATTACGGTTTGTGACGTCCTGTACTCATATATATATATATATATATATATATATATATATATATATATATATATATATATATATATATATATATATATATATACTCTTATTCCGTCTAAAAGCAACAATAGGCGGCTGAGGAAATATCTTTGAAACGAGGATATTTTTTCGCCACATGCTGGTAACTTTCATGCAACACTTTTGAAATGACAGCGAAATTTCGGTGCCAGTTAATCACTAAAGGTAAAAGACGGAAAAAAGAAGACAGAAAAAAAAAGAGGAAAGAAAAAAAGTGAAAAAAGAATATTTAATCAAACAGTTTTGTATAAATTTGATGATATTCTCCTGTCATTTTATTAACTCTTCCACGGCGTGATGTTAATAACCCGCAAACATATTTCTTAACGTAGCCTCAATCAACAGAGTCTAAGCGATTATTTATGGAATTTATGAGGCATCAAAGTCGGTGGGGTACACATCTGTAGTTATGCCCATAATTATTCGATAGTTATTAAATGAACACTATTTACAGATGCTTACATTTTTTTATGTTTTCCGTGAAGTTTTCACGGGTCCAGCTAGTAAAAATTGTTGTCGTACAAAAAAATTCGTCACAAAGAATCACGTAAAAAAATCGCCGTAAATGAAAACTTGGGAATCTAAAATTTCAGGATTGCGGCTCTGGATTCGGCACGAAATGTTTTTAATTTACTCACGGAGTCAGCCTGATTCCAAAATTGTGTGATATGTTGGGCTACGGCGTCCAGGGATAAAGCTGAAAAGTGCGACACACTGACACACTGACATTCGCATTTATTATATATATATATATATATATATACATATATACAATTTAACAACCACACACACACAGACACACACATTTGTAAACTTGAAATTTCTCCATGTTTTTGAAGATCATGAAAACAGATTTATCAAGGGGATTTCTGGGAAAATATCTGCAACTTGAGATCAAGAACACAATTTTACCTCATTCCAAAATTCAAGTCAATCAATGTCCTGTAATCCAGTATTAGTTATAGGCTGTGAAAATTGAAAAAGAGGCCAACAAATTGCTGTACTCAATAAAGATGATTTCTAAATGTTTAAACTTGTCAAAACAACACAATGAAAAGAGAAATATATAGATGTAGAATCTATATTGTTTTGTCATTAATAAAAAAGGGGAGGGAAGAGTGTTAATGGGGGAACAATAAATTCCAGCAATACTTTTGTTGTGTGGGAGTGGTGGCGGTGGTGGTGCGCTGGTATTTGTCAGTTTCATAATCATTGCTCTTATAAAAGTAGATATTTTATCAAAGCTGCGAAATGTCACGCTTTCTCTTAGTCAGTTACTACTTAGATGTTAGAGTTTTTATATGTACACTTTGTTGTTGGCACTCCGTCGCTTACGACGTCGAGGGTTCCAGTTGATCCGATCAACGGAACAGCCTGCTCGTGAAATTAACGTGCAAATGGCTGAGCACTCCACAGACACGTGTACCCTTAACGTAGTTCTCGGGGAGATTCAGCGTGACACAGAGTGTGACAAGGCTGACCCTTTGACTTACAGGCACAACAGAAACAGGAAGAAAGAGTGAGAGAAAGTTGTAGTGAAAGAGTACAGAAGGGTTCGCCACCATCCGCTGCCGGAGCCTCGTGGAGCTTTTAGGTGCTTTCGCTCAATAAACACTCACAACACCCAGTCTGGGAATCGAAACCGCGATCCTATGACCACGAGTCCGCTGCCCTAACCACTGGGCCATTGCGCCTCCACTAATGAATAAAGAAACTGCAATCAACTAAATTCCTCTCTTTGTGGGAAGTTTGTTATTATTACTGTTATTATCGTCCCCCCCCCCCCCTTTTATAATCATATTGATTTCAGATTTTGGGGGAAGGGGATATTCGATTACGTCGAGCCCAATTGGGTCATCCCGAAAGGATGTACGGCAAAGTCGACCTCGGAGGAATTTGAACTCAGAGCGTAAACACGGATTAAATGCTGCGACGAATTTTGTCTGACGTGCTAACGATTCTGCCATCTCGCTGCCTCCCTTCGACAAAAATATTAATATTAATATCCTAGGAAAGGCGGCGAGCATGACGGTCAGAATGCTTAGCGACATTTCGTCTCCGTTGGTCGACTTTGCCTTTCATCCACGCTGCTCGACTTTGCCTTTCATCCACGCTGCTCGACTTTGCCTTTCATCCACGCCGCTCGACTTTGCCTTTCATCCACGCCGCTCGACTTTGCCTTTCATCCACGCTGCTCGACTTTGCCTTTCATCCACGCTGCTCGACTTTGCCTTTCATCCACGCTGCTCGACTTTGCCTTTCATCCACGCTGCTCGACTTTGCCTTTCATCCACGCTGCTCGACTTTGCCTTTAATCCACGCTGCTCGACTTTGCCTTTCATCCACGCTGCTCGACTTTGCCTTTCATCCACGCTGCTCGACTTTGCCTTTCATCCACGCTGCTCGACTTTGCCTTTCACCCACGCTGCTCGACTTTGCCTTTCATCCACGCTGCTCGACTTTGCCTTTCATCCACGCTGCTCGACTTTGCCTTTCATCCACGCTGCTCGACTTTGCCTTTCATCCACGCTGCTCGACTTTGCCTTTCATCCACGCTGCTCGACTTTGCCTTTCATCCACGCTGCTCGACTTTGCTTTTCATCCACGCTGCTCGACTTTGCCTTTCATCCACGCTGCTCGACTTTGCCTTTCATCCACGCTGCTCGACTTTGCCTTTCATCCACGCTGCTCGACTTTGCCTTTCACCCACGCTGCTCGACTTTGCCTTTCATCCACGCTGCTCGACTTTGCCTTTCATCCACGCTGCTCGACTTTGCCTTTCATCCACGCTGCTCGACTTTGCCTTTCATCCATGCTGCTCGACTTTGCCTTTCATCCATGCTGCTCGACTTTGCCTTTCATCCACGCTGCTCGACTTTGCCTTTCACCCACGCTGCTCGACTTTGCCTTTCATCCACGCTGCTCGACTTTGCCTTTCATCCATGCTGCTCGACTTTGCCTTTCATCCACGCTGCTCGACTTTGCCTTTCATCCACGCTGCTCGACTTTGCCTTTCATCATTTTCTGGTCGATAAAGTACTGGGGTCAATGTAGTCGACTTACTCCTTCACTTCAAATTGTTAGCCTTGTGCCCAAATTCGAAACTAATATTAATAATGTAGGAATATCATTGTGACAAAATGTTTTCTTGTGTATATGTACGTTAAGTTGGTGGAGGCGCAATAGCCCAGTGTTTAGGGCAGCGGTCATAGGATCGCGGTTTCGATTCCTAGTCCGGGCGTTGTGAGTGTTTATTGAGCGAAAACACCTAAAGCTCCACGCGGCTCCGGCAGGAGATGGTGGCGAACCCTGCTGTATTCTTTCACCACAACTTTCTCTCACTCTTTCTTCCTGTTTCTGTTTTACCCGTATTTCAAAGGGTCAGCCTTGTCACATTGTGTCACACTGAATATCTCCGAGAACTACGTTAAGAGTACACGTGTCTGTGGAGTGCTCAGCCACTTGCACGTTAATTTCACGAGCAGGCTGTTCCGTTGATCGGATCAACTGGAACCCTCGACGTCGTAAGCGACGGAGTGCCAACAACATCATTGTGACAAAATGTTTTCTTGTGTATATGTACGTTAAGTTGATACTACTGTGAGTGTGTATATATTTTTGGGATCTATTTCAAAACGGGGGCACCAGTATTTTCTTAACGAAACACTAACGAAACACTTTGAAACTTGGGACACTGGTAGAATGTGTCATATAAAACATCTTTTACTCTTAGTCTTCTTAACAAAAGAACGTACATCGCAAGTTATTCCATGTTAAAGTTGTCGTATTTCTGTAATTTCAACCAATCACCGACGTCTTTTAATATCAATAGAGTTACTGCTGGGCGGTCATAAAAATGTTATTCCCTGTGACATATTTCATCCGGTTTAATCGTAATTTATACGCATATATTGTTTATATAATAAATTACGCTGTGCGTATCTATGTGTGTAACAATTTTAGAGTTCGGATTCTAGAGTTAGGGTTAGTTTTAGGGTTAGGGTTAGGGTTAGGGTTAACAGTCTAGTTAGGGTTAGGGTTAGGGGATTAATACGATATACACCGTTACAGCGCTAACTGTTTTCAACTGAATAGACGTCAGTGATAAGTAGAAATTATCGAAATAAGACAATTTTTTACATGAAATAAATTCGAATACAAAAATTTTGTTCTGTTCTATAACACAAAATAAATAAGTATACGAAGTTTGAAAGTCTTTCGGTACCAAAAACACTACATAAAACATAAATGAAAACTGGTGCCCCGTTTTGAAATAGATCCTATTTTTGAATATATTGCTAGCATTATTTTATATATCTATTTTAAAATATTAATGAAAAGTAGTCTTAAATTTTTTGTTTTCGTTATAAGCACATTAATCTCTCAACCATTCCTGCCCATCTCAAAATTAATTACAAGAGCTCACACTGGAACTATTGTACCCAGTACACTTTACCATCACCCAACTCTCATATAATACCAGTCATCACCCCATTCATCCTCTGCCAACATATTCACTAGACAATTGTAATGATGTTGAAGGTATAAGACTACTGTAGAAAGTATAAAACTATATAGTTTGGAGAAGTGGTCCGATTGTGCTGTTGAAGGTGGAGGAACGAGCTATAGATTTTAAGACTGCGTTGGAACATAATTCTTTTTGCCTTAAATAGAAATATTTATACATAAATATTTCTAGAGTGGTAAATTCACCAGAGACATGATTACCCCAGGAGAACCTTTTAAAATTAGTCTGAGAAGGTGAAATTCTTCGCCCTATTCTTTGCAGTAAAATATGAATAGTGGATAAAAATTTATTATAAGAATTGAATTTCTTCCAATAAATTTTCTTATTCTACTTACTTTATCTGCATATATTATAGCAGGAATGCCTGTTGGCAAAAAGCAGAAAAGGGTGACAAGAATTGCTGTTACCATCTTATTTTCAGTGTAGATGTGTTGTGGCTGTTGGGTGGTTATCTGAAATATAAGTCAGTGAAATTACACGACAATCTAGGGATGATGATGATGAAGATGATGATGACGATAATAATAATAATAATAATAATAATAATAATAATAATAATAATAATAATAATAATAATAATAATAATAATAATAATAATAATAATCCTTTCTACTGGAGGCACAAGGCCTCAAATTTTTGGGGAAGGGACTAGTCGATTACATCGACCCGCAGTATTTCACTGGTACTGAATTTACTGACCCCCAAAAGGATGAAAAGCAAAGTCGATCTCGGCGGGATTAAATGATGATAATAATGATGATGATGATGATGATGATAATAATAATAATGGCTACAAGCGAGAAACTGAAGGTATGAAAGCAAATGAAAAGAAAGAACCAACTGGAGGAAAAGAATATGAATGAAGCTGGAAAATGCACGAAAAGAACTGGGGCAATTGAATAGTATAATGAGGGGAGAGCTCAAGAATAAGGTAGTAATCAGAAAATTGAATGGTCAGAACAGGTTAGAAGAAAGGGAAAAACAAATAGCATATGAAGAATTGACACAAAAGTGACAATATTAAAGGCGAAATTGAAAAGATATGATGCTAGGTGCAAAGGTTTCGAACAGAATATGCTGTTCCGATCAAATAGAAGGCGTCTATATGAGGAAATAGGCAGAGACCAACACCAGGAACTGATTCCAAATGCGGAAGAAAGTGAAGAATTTTGGAGAGGGCTGTGGAACAGAACGCTGAGACATAAAGAAAGCGTGGAGTGGCTAACAAAGGTGGAAAAACAACTTGCAACTGAACCAAGACAAAAAGACGTCAGAATTAATCTATATACAGTAAGACAAATGTTTAAAAAATAGCAAATTGGAAAGGACCAAGCCCATATGGAGTAGAAGGCTGTTGGCTGAAGAACTTTATACAGTTGCTTGAAAGGATCGCTGTGCAACTGGATGACTGCCTACAGCAAGGTCACGTCCTTGCCTAGATGGCAAGTGGACGAACGTTGCTATGCCTCAAGGATCCGTTGAAAGGGAAATTAGTATCAAATTTTCGATCTATAACCTGTTTACCACTAATGTGGAAGCTTATGACTGGTGTCTTGGTGGAAGAGTTATACAACCATCTGGAAAGTAACAATCTACTTTCAGAAGAGCAGAAAGGATACAAGAAACAAAGGAGGGCAACAAAATATCACTTATTAGTTGATAAAATGAAAATTAGAAATTGTAGACGCAGATTGACGGGACTGAAAGTAGCATGGCTAGATTATAAAATTACATATGACATGGTACCACACAGTTAAATAAGTGAAACAATCAGCATGTTTGGAATAGCAAAAAACATGGAGAAAATGCTTAATGAAAGTATGAAACACTGGAGTACTGAATTGATCGGAGGAAAACAAAAACTCTGAAAAGTGAACATCAGACGTGGAGTATTCCAAGGTGATAACTTATCTCCATTAATATTCGTATTGGCCATGACACCGCTCGCTATGATATTGCGAAACGTTAAAATTGCTTACGATTTGGGAAAAGGAAACGATGAGATAAATTATTTTCTTTCATGGATGATATAAAGGTTTATACGAAAAATGAGATACAGCTTGAAAGTCTCGTGCATACTATCCGAATTTTCTCAAATGACGTAGGTGTGGAATTTTGGATAGAAAAATGTGCTATATTAAAAAGGAAACGAGGAAGATTTGAAAAAAAAGCTTGGGAATTGAGATGCCAAATGGAGAAACAATGAGAACAGTTGAGAAAGGACAGTGGTATAAGTACTTGGGAATAATGGAAGGAGATGTAATAAAAAGTGAATAAATGAAACAAATGATCAGTAGGGAGTACACAAGGAGTGTCAAAAAATTATTGCAGTCAAAGCTGAATTCCAAAAATCTTATTGAAGCCATAAATTCAAGAGCAGTATCCGTAATCAGATATGGAATATGGACTGGACAACAAACGATATAAAGGAATTTGACAGAAAAACTAGGAAGTTGTTGACAATGTATGGAGCCCACCATGCGAAAGCTGATATCAACCGACTGTACGTGAGGAGAGGCCAGGGTCGAAGAGGTTTAATAGCAGTAGAAGAATGTGTACAGATGGAAAGAAAAGGCCTAGTAGAGTATTTACAGAGCAGCAGAGGAAAACTACTAAAGACAGTTAGCAAAGAAAAGGTGCTCAAGCACGTAATAGGAGAGAAGGAGAAGAATGAGATACAAAGAGAGCACGTCAGACGGTTCGAAGAGAACCCACTGCATGGCCAAATTTGAAGAGCCACTGAAGACGTATGTGAAAGAAAATCTTGGGCCTGGTTAAAAAGGGGCAAGTAAAAAAAGAAACGTACAAGAAATTAGAAAATAAAAGACCATAAATAAGGAAAAGCGAAGCTGCTTACTAATCAACCCACCGACAAAAATACTGGGAGGCAGAATTTCTCCTCTCCTTTGAAAAAGTCGATGGGGGCTTGGCCGAAGAGGAATGTATCTGCCTTCAGTCCTTTCAATCTCGTTCACCACACTATCTCCTTCGCCATAGCCCCCAGACAGAGGAAAACCGTCTTTCCTTCTCGGTTAAAAGAAGCCGGCAGGGCGTCTTCACGATAGACTCGGCTGATAATCAGATCCATTCAACAAGCGTCCACAGCTGGTCGACAAAGATCCACAAGTCAGTAATGCCTAGATACTGAACAAGTGCATTCAGCACTGTTTCGTCGCCCTGCGCACACCTCCGTCTGACAGCACTTCCGTGTCTGTAGAGCTTGTCTCAAACAGTCAGATCTCCCTGGTGGCACTGTCAGGATGCGTACTGCTTAGATTTCAAATATTGGATGATCGCCAATATGACCAGGGATTCAGGACGGCAACTCAAGCAATATACTTAGCAAAATACGTGTTGCCATATACTTAGGGGTGCTCAAATTATCTGTTTAGAATATTCCAATATGAACTACCGAATAAAGCAGCGAATTGCCTGAGCCGTTAGATCGTCGGACCGACTAACTCTCGGCGTTTGTTCCGATTCCTTACGCTCTGAGTTCAAGTCATACGGTGGTTTACTTTACCTTTCATCCTTTGTGTGTCGTTATAAAGTATCAATCCAGAGCGATGGATTATCGGAGATTTAAGAGCGTCAACTTTTGCACCACTTCTTGTTTGCGTTCTGAGTTTAAATCCCTCCACGATTTTCTTTAGCGGTAGATTTAAACCGTCATTCAGTTTTAGACCACTACGAGACATCTTAAGCGACTTTAACAGAGGTAACTCAATTGCAAGCATTCAGATCAGGTCTCTAGTTGGAAGATATCTTCCATCCTCGTCCTACTGATATTTCTAATAGAGGAGCAACAGGATCGATCGCTCCCTTCGACCGTATTTTTCAAAGTTGGCGCCTTTTCAACAAATTTTTTGACGCTTCAAAACAGTTGTGCGACAAAAGTCGAAATACGTTTTATTTCTTTATTAATCACATGACCTTGGAATAACTTCCTGGAGTCATTACTTTATTTGACCAACCTCTAGTGTTGGTCAGACACCATGGAGACGGCCCTGCAGGAACTGAAACCCTAAGTGCCTGAGTTTTTCTGACTTAAAAAGAAAAAGAAGACAAAAAAAAATAAAAATAAAATGCGCCTGTCACTTCCAGTTCACAATAGAATGGATATGTTTGAAAGGATAGTCATTAGTAAAAATAACTGGCTTTCAAATTTTGACATGAGGCTAGTAATTTCAAGGCAAATGATAACTTATTTTATCGATCGCAAAATAGATGAAAGGCAAAGTCAACCTCGGCGGAATTTGAACTCAGAACGTAACGACGGGCAAATACCGCTAAGCACTTCGCCCAGTGCGCTAACAATTCTACCAGCGGCTGCCTTAATAATAATAATAATAATAATAATAATAATAATAATAATAATAACAACAACAACAACAACAACAACAACAACAACAACAACAACAACAACAACAACAACAACAACAACAACAACAATAATAATAATAATAATAATTATTATTATTACAAACTGCAGAGTGTGGCGAAGTCGGAGACTTCTAAAATCCTTTGGGATTTCCCAATCCAAACAGGTCAGTTGCTAGAGCATAACAGATCGGGCCTAGTGGTGGTGCACAAAGTACACCACATATGCTATATAGCTGATATTGCATGCCCCTTTGACCCACGGACAGTCAAGAAGGAAGGCGAGAGAAATAGATAGATACAACCTTCCTAAGTACGAAAGAGCGAGAAGAGACTCAATTGATCGAAGTGTGGTGGCTTTTCTACTAAGCACGTCGCTCCGAACGGGAAGTCGACTCGTATGCAAGCGATCCTTTTCATCTCGATCTCTCCGAACAAACCGGGCTGGGCTTGCTTCACTTAATAAAAACTAATAATCATTTCTAACGTATGCATAAGGTCACAAATTAAGAAAAAGCAAATTAGGAAAATACATTATTCGATTTTATTGACCTCATTAGTAAACTGGTATTTATTTTAACAATACTCTGAAGATTAAAGACGATGTTGAACTAAGACAGAATTTGAACGTAGAATATAGAGAACCGAAATAAATACCGCAAGGTATTTGTCCTACATTCTACAAATCCACTGCCCCAATGAAAAATAAAAGCAAACATCACCTGTTTGCTAAGTGCGGGCGTGTCTGCGTGGTAATAAGTTTTCTTGTCAACCACATGGTTCCAGCTTCAATCCCACAGCATGAGATCTTGGGCAAGTGACTTCTACTATAGCCTCAGGCCGACCAAAGCTATGTGAGTGGATTTGGTAGATGGAAGCTGAAAGAAGTCAGTCGTAACATTGAAACTTTTAACGACGTTTTTCTAATTTTAAACTTTTGCCATTGATAAACAAAGAATATTGTTGAAACTAGTTTGGTATATATGTAAATAAATGTATCTTAAGCATTTACGAGCTTTTGAAATGTAAGTGCATTTTCAACAACACATTTTCCTATATATATATATATATATATATATATATATATATACTTTATTTAAAGGCAGCAGAAATATCACAAAATATGTTACTCGAAGTTTTAAGATCCCGCTCGTCGGACAGTTTTGTTACATATACGTAAATGTCGAACAAGGAGAAGGCCTGCTCAACACCGCATTGGTGGATAAA
>NC_142929.1:17201601-17214101 GCF_046866305.1 Octopus bimaculoides | reverse complement strand
GCTTTGACGTAAGTAGCCTCTACGCAAATATCCCCCATATATATGCACTAGAAGTAGTAGAATTCTGGATAAACAAACACTCACAAAGAATTCAGGAGAAATTCTCTAAAGAATTCATATTTGAAGGTTTACAAATACAAGGCACTGCGATGGGGACGGAATTTGCACCAACATTTACTACACCAGTAATGGTATACCTAGAAGAAAAATTCTACATCCTATCCAGAACTACTTTTGATCACCACTTCCAAACCTATCGTATAGGAAACTGGAAAGGATTCCTAGATGACCGCTTCATATTTTGGAACCGAAGTAAGGAGGACCTTACAAAATTTCTGAAATTAATAAACAGCATTCATGTCTCAATCCAATTAATTATGGATATGAATGAAAAGAACTACTCTTTTGGATATTCTGATAAAAAAAACAAAAAAAACGGGACAGTTACTACTGATCTTTGCTCTAAGAACATAGACAGACAGCAATATTTAGACTTTAGTTCTTACCACCCTTCCCAAGCAAAAAGGAACACGCCATTTATTATAGCAAGGCGCATATGCTCGATAGTCACAGATACTGTTAGGCAAGAGAAACGATCATAGACATAAGACGAGCTTCTTTCAGTTTCCGTCTACCAAATCCACTCACAAGGTTTTGGTCGGCCCGAAGCTATAGCAGAAGACACTTGCTCAAGGCGCCACATAGTGGAACTGAACCCGGAACCATGCGCTTGGGAAGCAAACTCCTTACCACACAGCCACTGCGTGGTACTTTGGGCGACTGTCTTCTGCAATAGCCTAGGGTCGATCAAAGCCTTGTGAGCGGATTTGGTTGACGGAAACTGAAAGAATCCCGTCGTATATATATATATATATATATATATATATATATATATATATATATATATATATATATATATATATATATACATATATATATATATATATATATATATATATATATATGTATATTTGTGTGTCTGTGTTTGTCCCCACAACATCACTTGACAACCGATGTTGGTGTGTTTACGTACCCGTAACTTAGCGGTTCGACAAAAGTAATGATAAAATAAGTACTAGGCTTACAAAGAATAAGTGTTGGGGTCGATATGTTCGACTAATGGTGGTGCTCCAGCATGGCCACAGTCAAATGACTGAAACAAGTAAAAGAGTAAAGAGTATATATATATATATATATATATATATATATATACATATATCGTAAATCTTCGAGTATAGTCAGCCCTTGAGTATAATACGCAGGGGATTTTTAGGGGGCTGTACCTCTGAAAACCCTAAACCTTGTGTATAATACGCACCCCTTCTCTAACTTGAGTCAAGGAGGTCTATATAACGTCCTTGGTTTGTAAACGTATATACGGTAACGTCCTTTATTATTATTGTATAATGGCCCAGTGGTTAAGGCAGCGGACTCGCGGTCATAGGGTCGCGGTTTCGATTCCCAGACCGGGCGTTGTGAGTGTTTATTGAGCGAAAACACCTAAAGCTCCACGAGGCTCCGGAAAAAAAAAGGCGGTGGGCTGGTAGAATCGTTAGCACGCCGGGCGAAATGCTTAGCGGTATTTCGTCTGCCGTTACGTTCTGATTCCCAATTCCGCCGAGGTCTACTTTGCCTTTCATCCTTTCGGGATCGATTAAATAAGTACCAGTTACGCAATGGGGTCGATGTAATCGACTTAATCCGTTTGTCTGTCCTTGTTTGTCCCCTCTATGTTTAGCCCCTTGTGGGCAATAAAGAAATCATTATTGTATATAAAATATAATGCAAACGTGTAGCTTTTTTGTGCACTTTGCAGAAAATAAAGAAATAACAGTAATAACGTCAGTGAAAAATAAATATTTTGCCTTTACATATTTTTCACTTAGAAAATTTTGCTTAAAAAACATTTTTCATTTTTAACCTCGTATATAGTACGCACTAGAAATTTTGACCTTTAAAGTTTTGGAAAAAAGTGCGGATTATACTCGAGGATTTACGGTATATATATATATATATATATATATATATATATATCTGAAAGAAGTCAGGACCAAAATCCTTCAAAGGGATGTTAAGCATCCAAGTCCGCCGGTTCAATCCAAGCAAAGAATATATCAAAAGAGTATATATTCAGTATAGGTATAATCAATAAATAAAGTACCAGGAAAGGAAAAAAAATATAAAAAGGTCTTTTCCGTAACAGATACTCTATGATTGCTTGTTTTTATGTTTCGTTCATTAACTTATCTTAGATTGGTTTCGGCCGTTATGGGCCCAGGCCATGACTAACTCAATAGCACCACCTGGAAAAGTATTTTAATTAATTATTTCGGGACACCATGGACCACTCAAGCAGAGAGTTGCTGTTGGCTGAGACGTATCCAAGTGTATACAGTATTTTCTGGAGGAATTTGTCCAGGTACCGCTTGAAAGTTGTGCTGTCTTTTTCTACTTTAATTTCTTTCGCGATAACATTGAAAAAGGCAGGACGATTTGCAGCGAAAATATCTTAGGAATGAGAACCCAAGTTCGAAATTTCTCCAAGACACCTGATGAAGGCAGGAGGGTATATCAGCCGAAACGTTGTGTTAACAACAAACAAGATGACGGACAAATATCCATCAAATGTAAATAATGTAAATAATGAAACCGAAGAAGTAAAAGACCTCATAGCAGTCAAACAGTAATTGGAAAAATTCCTGCAAGAAATACCAGACGAACCATCGATGCTGCGATATATCACAGCAAAAAATCAACTCCCTGCTTAAATGGGCTACGATGTCGTAAAACATGACTTAAAATACTGCCTGGGCTACTAATGGCTAAGCCTAAGTTATTAATAGTTAGGTAACTTGATGTAGAAGAAAAAAAACAACTATTCTGTTGGGCTTCTGTATTAGTTTTAATTTTGAGACACCTTTCCTCGGGAATCGTCTGAATGTATCTTCGGAACCATTGAAAATATACAGAGAACATAAATTGCGAAATTATAAAGTAATAATAAATTACATACTTAAGACTTCCATGTCCGTAAATTCCGGCTGCTTGCTTGAAATACGTCAGCAATAGGAGAGTTAAGTAATGAAATCCCGGAAAATAAGCAGAACAACTTTTGACTCAAGGTAAAATAGTTTATTTTGTTTTATGAATTTTTTACTGCGATTTATATAACTTTGCCACTGTAAAATCACTAGAAATATGCTTTTTTTTTTTATTAGAAGAAAGTTTTTGACTTATGTGTACTCTATTCAGGTGCAAGACTTGAACAACAGGTTATTCCGTGGGAAATTATCAACACACACACACACACATGCGCGAGAATATTTTAAATTTGTTCATGGGAAACGTTTTGAATAAGCAAATAAAGCTCCTATTCTGTTATGCCGGAACCAGTTTTTCGGGGTTGATTTGAGCTGGACTGATAAAATGTAGGATACATATAATAATAACAATAATCTCTAGATAGAATTTATAAGCATTTAATGCAACACTACTTGCGTTTCCACAAACAACATGTCTCTTAAGGTGTGGCCGTATGCTAAGAAGCCTGCTTCCTAACCACATAGTTCCGGGTTCAGTCCCACTGCATGGCACCTTGGGCAAGTGTCTTCTATTATAGCTTCGGGCCAACAGAAACCTCGTGACGAAAAGGAGCCCGTCACACACACACACACACACACACACACACACACACACACACATATATATATATTATACATATGCACACATGGCTACAGGACGTCACCAAAAGTAAACAACATGAAATACAAAAACAATGAAAGAAAAAAATGGAAAATAGGACAAGTAACATAAAGAACGACACTTCATCAGTTGTCGGCTGTCTACCTACTTCTCATTTCGAGCATTGAACGACAATATGAGTCTTTGAAGACAGTTGCTCCTATAAGTACCAAAAAAAAAAAAAATTGGGATTTTTGAAGGGGTCAAAGCTGGGAACAAAAACAGGACAGTGGAGTCATACGAGGAAACCGAACGAAAACAAACATGGAGGGTCGTTAGAGCAGAATGAGTGTAAAATAGCGAACGCTGGAAAAAATTTTCTTTGACAAAAGTAAAGATAGAAGAGAGAGACAGGATAGACCAGTCCTTAGTTCAGCCCGGAAAGTAAAGAAAGATGATCAAAGCCCGGAAAGTAAAGAAAGATGATCAAGTGAGGAAAAGAAAGATGGACGATGGTCATGTGTGGGCAACGAGAGATAGTAAAGGAAAAAGAGGTGGTTTTTCGTTCGGTTTCCTTGTATGTATCCACTGTCTTGTTTTGTTCTCAACTTTGACCCTCCATAAATCCCAAATTTAATTTTTGTGCTTATGAGAGCGACTGTCTTCGAAGACTCATATTGTCGTTCAATGCTCGAAATGAGGAGTAGATAGACAGCCGACAACTGATGAAGGGTCGTTTTTTATGTTACACCATGTGTCAAATAATTGATTTTAAATTTTGAAAAAACCCGAATCAATTCGATAATTCAACTAACGAACCCTAAAGTTTCACCCGCAGAATATGCAGATCTGATACAATGCAAAGCGACATGAGCTGCTGTAGAACGCAGTTTTTTAATGCTGGAAAAATTCCGTGCAAAAGACGAGTCTTTTGCCTACAAACATAAAGCATTATATCATATTGTACTATAATAAATTTCTACAATAGTTATTTTTTAAAAACCTGTTTTGATAATACTAGTATATCATAAAGTAATCAAAACTAGAATGAACACCCAAATATTCACAGATTAATAATGAGGTTAAAATGAGGTCGAAATTTGTCAATAAAATTAAAAAATAAAGTTAAGAACGCATGAAAATAAGGCTAAAAAATGTCCTAGTAATAACTAATTTCAGTAATTTCTTCACATGAATGTCACGGTGTGTAAATATATCGGGAAGAGAGCCACTCCATCAGACCGTAAAGAAGCTACAAAGAATTTTCTACGTATGTTGACTTTTTTGATTTAACTGAGTTTTGTTAATCTTATATCATGTGCCACTTTCCCTGATCCGCTCTCATTTGACCTTGATATTTAAAAGTTTTACTCTTTTGTATCTGGTTTCCAAGATTCTTTATGTGAATTGAAAGGTTGAAAGGTTGAAAAGCAAAGTCGACCTCGGCGGAATTTGAACTTAGAACGTAAAGACAGACGAAATACTGCTGAGCATTTCGCCCGTCGGGCTAAGGATTCTTCAGCTCGTCGCCTTTGGGGAGAGTCATATTGTCTTAATGTTTTATTGTCTAATACACTCACCGACTCGATTTCGACAATGTCGGCAGCAGCAGCAACAATAACACTAACAATACCAGCAGGTACAGCACCGACAACACACGTCCTCGGAAATACATTGGATGTTCCGGGAAATCTTTGAAGCAACGTCTCTGCAACCACAGGTCCTCTTTCAGAGTTCAGGAAAGAAGATACGTGATATCAATGGCCAGCCACGTCTGGAATCTAAGGGACGAGAAGTCAATGATATATATTTACAGACTTTCAATTTGTGATGAGTAGCTGCAATGTGAAGAGTTATCCAGCGAAAAATGAAATGGTAAGATCCAGCGAAATTAGTGAGGCTACTTACTTTAAACGTGGCAATATATCTATTGATGTGAACTGCATATTTTGCTGTAAATTTATATCAATAACGTCTCAAGTTTTTTCACAGACGTCAGAGAGTAATTTAATCTTGACAAAAAATCTCACTTTTGTATAAACCAGTTTATGTATGACTGACGCATAGTCGACAGCTATACGTTTAGGAGTTATGATATTTTATTTAATTTTCTTTTTCTGGAAATTACTTTAGGCCCATATGCTTTCTGTTTTATTATGGACTTATCAGACAAGGAAGAAATGAGCGCATTACATTGTACATGACCTATATTGATTAGAGAAATCGATGCTGTTGATTCTTAGTAGGTCAAACATTTAGTAAGTTTTTATTAGCGCACTCAAAAACGTTTCATTTAAACAGACTTAAAAGACATATATATATATATATATATATATATATATATATCTTATATCTCATCTTTCTTCCTCCTTTAACGTCTATGTGATATAATTCTTGGGAGAGAATACATTTGCGGCTGAAGATAGCTTTATACTGTCAATTATACACTGATGTAACAACTATAAAGCTTGAAACACGTGTACCGCAGAATCCTTTGTGTTTTGTTTTTATTTTTGCATTTACAATTTATATATATATATATATATATATATATATATATATATATATATATATATATATATATATATATATAACCCTCGATTCAATCACACTGTGCACAAACTCTATACTTGGAATGACCAATTTTAAATACTATTGGAACTTACAAGGTACTGGAATCTTATATGTATACCATTCTGCCTAAATAATGGATCTACAGATGCAATTTCCCTGCATATCTCACGTCTATTTTCATTCCTCCACTTCACTCTCTATTTCATATCTTATCTAAAATAACTATTGCTTAACCATTTTCTCACACCGTCTCTGATGAAGGGATATATAAAATATCCCGGAAACAGCTGTAAGACCTATTTATAAATGCTCTAAAATCTTTCACACCCTTGAATTTTTATCTCTTTCTGAAAATTTTATATATATATGTATATATATATATATATATATATATATATATATATATATATATATATATATATATATATATATATATATATATATATATATATAATTTTGTGACAGAAGTTTCGTCCGTTTCACAAGGGCTCAGTAAAACAATTAATAAAACAATATATAATTTTTTGAATCGTTAATATAGTCATCATTCCCCACTATGATCTCTTTCCATCTCTCAATGAGCTTTTTTTATGCCGCCTTCATGAAATTCCTTAGGTTTAGAAATGAAAAAGAAAACTAACTCTTTCTCGACTTCTCTTCCCTTAATATATTCAAATGATTTTGTAATCTTCTAAAGAGATGGTAATCTGTAGGTACGATGTCTGGAGAATATGGTGGGAGATGCATAATTTCACAGGCATATTTTTCTAGATCTTTTGTCCGTTGTGCAGTGTGAGGGCTAGCATTATCATGATGGAGGACGATTCCTTCTCGATTTGTTTAAGGTAGGCATTTTGGTATGATAACTGTTTTCAACCGCGTTAGCTTTTGGCAGTTTATATCGGCTGCTATTGTTTGATTATCATCTGGTAGCTCGTAATCCTACATTATCGTTTAGTAGCGCGTGATAAATTATTCTACGCATATCCCACCATATACTCAAAAGAATCTTCCTTGAATGCTGGTCATATCTAGTCTGCTGTGCTGGCTCTTCACCACAACTGAGTCATAGACATTTCCGCTTAAAATTATGGCAAAGTATCCATTTTTCATCTCCAGTATTGACTAATCAAGAAAAGTATTTGCAGCTCTCGAGATCGCTATGATATACAGCGCTCAACATGTCGTTTGCGATTGCGTTTATTGACTATCTTCAAAAGGACCACGACCATTAATGTAGAGTACTATGCAAGCTTGCTGAGGTAGTTACGAAAGGCTATCAAGGCTAAACGGCCCGCAAAACTGACGGAAGGGGATTTGTTCCATCAGGACAATACGCCAGCATACAAGTTCTTGATTTTAATGGCTGATGTGCATGATTGTGGATTTGAACAAGTTGATCTTCCTCATTATTCTCTTGATTTGGTGCCATCGGACTATCATCTATTCCTCCAACATAAAAGAACATTTGGCTTGGAAGCAGCATCGCAGTAATGATAACAAAATAGGTTTTGTTGATTAGTTCTTTGACCAACAAGATGAAAGGTTCTTCATCAATGAGATCCAAGCACTGCAACATTGTTTGAAGAACTGTGTAGACCCAAAGGGTGACTATTTTGAAAAAGAAAATTCCTTTGATTACACTTGTGAGAGTATAATGATCGGCTTATAAACCATTCAGCCGACCTTCATATACGATGGGTTTCTTTAGGTTTCCGTCTACCAGATCCAACCAGAGGTCTTTGGTCGAATCGAAGATATCGCTTCATTTGCTAATGGGAAATCTTCGTAATAACTATTAGTAATGGAAACACGTGTAATGAAGAATAAATAACACCAAAGAAAGAAATCTACTTTGCTTTGTTATACAATAACTCTGCCAATGATATTTCCATAATTCTTAATTTTAATATGTATTTTAACTAACATAGAAACTGAAACTGCACATTGGAATGTAATAATGGAATAATTAGATATCTTCCTGAATTCAAAAATATTTCAAAATCTTTTTAATTAACATCCTTGTACTGATAGAAGGGACATTTGAAAATCTAGTAACACGTCAGCTAGTGAATCGCAAATAGAGTTATTGAACCGTCAAAAATACTGTAGTGTGTATATAATGAAGAATTACGAAAAGTCAATGCTATATACTTACAGACTTCCATTTTTGTGATGAGTAGGTGTTGCGTGAAGTGTGTTAGCGAGAGAAAAATGAAGTAGCAAGATCCAAGGAACTTAGTGATACTTCTTGCCGTATTCGCGGCAATATATCTATCTACTGGTGTGAACTGCGGTTTTATCAGTAAATTTATACCTATGACGTCTCAAGTATCAAGTTTCTTGCCAGACATGAGCATGGGCAAGAACTAGTTCATAGATGGCTTACACATAGACAACAACTGAATATTCAACTGATACAATTCTTTTATTGTTTTGCTATGTACATATAAGGTTCAGTTAAGGTACTTGGATAGAA
The DNA here is from genome assembly GCF_046866305.1 of Octopus bimaculoides. Classification (NCBI taxonomy): domain Eukaryota; kingdom Metazoa; phylum Mollusca; class Cephalopoda; order Octopoda; family Octopodidae; genus Octopus; species Octopus bimaculoides. Next base: position 17,205,367 of record NC_142929.1, on the reverse strand, counting down.
GAAACTGCTTCTGGAAATTATACTCATTTTAGGCCAAATTGTCAACTACCACTCCAATCAAACAGCTTGTATTATTAGACCCAATACCCCCAAACTTCTATATAGCGTCTCAGCAACATCAGCAACTAAACCAACGACCGTAAATTTGCTAAGCCCCGAAAATTGCAATGATGACGTCAGCAACGCGTCAAGCATGTCGCGACAGGTGTAAGACAAGTTGTGGCCATCACAGAAAAGGAACAACGTTGGGGATGACAGCTAAAGTTCCACCGAGCCAACCGAGGATTAGAAGATAACCTAACATATTGCAACGAAGCTAACACTACTGACAATAACAATACCAACAAATAATAATGGTGTCCAGCAATAATAGCAATGAGAAGAAGTAAATGAGGTGGTAAGGATTGTAGTAATAACAGTGAAATTATAGGAGGTCTGATCAATAAGTAACCGGACTGTTGCCATAGTAACGAAGCTAAAGCATGCAGAGTAAAGCCGCTTAGCATAGATTGACCTTGAACTCTGCTATGCAAGCGCACTAACTTTTAACAGCAGTCCCTGGAAGGAAGGTTTGTAGCGTTCGAAATATTGCTTTCAGATATTGCTTTGAAGTCGAATAACAAATGCTAAAGTTCACTACACACATTGGAAATAAATTCATTTGTATGTTTGTTGTGAACTCTACGGTTAGAAGAAATATTAAACCAAATATTAACCAATATATTTATGAATGAAAAGAATGAGCAATATTCCTCTACATTTGTGGTCAACATTTGAATGCAGTTTTCACTACTAAGCGTTTATAACTACCATTATCTAAAATATTGTGTCGACATGAATAGCGACATTTGTGAATGCATTTGTGTAACTGTTTATTTTTTTGTGTACCAAATGTCTACTCTATGTTGAACTGAATCACATTAATATTTAATGCTCAAATAAATAACTGGCTTTAAGGCAACATTTTGAAAACAAGGAAGCATTTTATGTTTATAAAATGGTTTTAAACTTTGATAGTTCCTGAGATAATGGTAAAAAACATTCAAGTAAAAGCAAAATGCAACAACATCACCTAATGCTTTCTTGGGTGATTGAATTGGACAGAAGGAATAGTACAAGTGGTTCAGGAATATCTCTATTCTCTCATAGTTTTATCCCTTTATTGGTTCTTACCATCGGGCTGGGGTTGAGGAGTTCCCTGATCAGAGTTGTTGTTGTTGCTGGCACTCCGTCGCTTACGACGTCGAGGGTTCCAGTTGATCTGATCAACGGAACAGCCTGCCCGTGAAATTAACATTCAAGTGGCTGAGCACTTCACAGACACGTGTACCATTAACGTAGTTCTCGGAGATATTCAGCGTGACACAGTGTGACAAGGCTGGCCCTTTGAAATACAGGTACAACAGAAACAGGAAGAAAGAGTGAGAGAAAGTTGTGGTGAAAGAGTACAGCAGGGTTCGCCACCATCCTCTGCGGAGCCTCGTGGAGCTTTAGGTGTTTTCGCTCAATAAACACTCACAACACCCGGTCTGGGAATCGAAACCGCGATCCTAGGTCGACTTTGCCTTTCGGGGTCGATAAATTAAGTCCCAGTTGCGCACTGGGGTCGATCTAATCAAATGTCACCCTCCCCACAAATTTCGGGCCTTGTTCCTAGAGTAGAAAAGAATATTTAAAATGATATCATTTTTTATGAAATATATCATTTGTTGATTGGAGTTCTCAATACATTTAAACATTTTTTTTGCTAAGAATATTTTATATGATTATAATTAAAGGAGAGTATAAAAAAAGAAAACACTCTTCATTTGATATGAACCTTCTCAATTTACTAAAAGAGATGATGATATCCCCTTGTAGTTGTAAAATTTCTTGTACTTGAAAAAAATGATGAAAATAATAATCCCAAAAATACAAACACAAATTGATATATTGATAAATCGTGCTGCGTTAGCGTTCGCTTCTTTTGCACCTTCTACATTTCCATTTCCGGCCATTATTTTTGCCTGGAAGATAAAGTATGTTAATAAAACTCAACAACAGCAAAACATTGTCATATATTTACAACTGGTGTCAGTTATATGGTGAAATTTCACTGTATCTTTTTAAATCATGGAAAGAGAGTTGTCTGGGTGATTCTAAGGAAATTACCTGCCAGTGTTCATGCTCACAGTTAGTACAATCATGATATTCATGTGATCTTGTTTAAGGCCTTATGTTTTGCGTTTCCTCTACAATATCTATCAATAACATGTTTATCGTGTCCATGAGGGAACTTCATCGAATCTACAACACAACCACTAGCAGATAATTTAACTTGTTAGAAACACCAGCTAAATTCTCCAAATCACAACACACTCTTTTTAAAAACTGATGGAGAGCATGGGATAATGTCATCGTAATAGAGCATGGAAACAACATAATATTTTCAACTATACTGACTTACACTGGGGAATTTCTCTGAGTCCCACTAGTATAATATCAATAAAGTAAGAAACTTATGAAAGCATGGCTTTTTATCAAATAAAATACTGACATTTTATATTATGCTTTGTACTAAACTATGGCATTTTTACATTATGCTTTTTACTAAATTATGAATATTTTTGTTTTCTCTTTTAACTTTTATTTGTTTTAGTCACCAAACTGCAGTTTTGCCGGGACATCCCCTTTAAGGATTTTAGTCGAATGACTCAGCTCTAGTACTTGTCTAATTTTTCAAAGCTGCTACTTATTCTATTTTTGTTGAACTGATGAGTAACGGGTACGCGAACTCACCAACACCAGTTGTCAACGGTGGTGGTTGACAAACAGAGACATTGACCAAAGGGGTCTCTAACTCAAACACGCTCACTCATATGTGTGTGTGTAAATATATTGGTCGGGCTTCTTTCAGTTTCCATCTGTTTAATCCTTCCTATTACCACCACTTCCACCATATAAAAATATTAATGAAATTTATTGTACCCCAACTCCTTCCGCTTCTTTCAGTTTCCATCTGTTTAATCCACTCACAAGGCTTTGATTACCACGAGGCTATTGTGGAAGACACTTACCCCAGCTGCAGTGGAACTGAACCCAGAATTATGAGTTTGGGAATCAAATTTCACAACGCACTGCCACACTGGATAAAATGTATGCATATGAATAGAATTTCTTGCAAGAAATGTCCATATTTTACATACTTTATCTGCATAAGCAATAACAGCCATGCCTGTTGGAAGAAAGCAGAAAAGGGTGACAAGAGTTGCTGAAGTTATCTTATCTTCAACATGTGGTTGCTGGTTTTGTATCTGAAAAGGGAAGAAAACAAAGAAATAACATAATCATCTAGGGATGGTGATGATTATGATGATGGAGGACATGATAATGATGATGAAGACAACAATAATTGGAAATATTTTTGTTATATAAAGTGGAGTTTCTTTTATGCACGTTATCACAATGTGATATGTGCAGAATATCGGTACCAGCATCAGAAACCCCGACAAAACACACCAAACACATAGTAAGTACGTAAATCGATCAATTGCGTATACTTGTAACTGTTTATGCATACATATACACATTTTAAAAGATATAAGCAACATAAATAATGCCTGCACGACACACACGTACTCACGTACATATAGAAAGCACATATCATGAGTGACGCAAAACAAAAGAAAACAAAAACAAAGGGACTTTCCACGAACGAACACAAAAAGGAGCAAATCCGTCACTGAGTTTAAAACATCACTGAACAGTTATGCCCAGAAACATATCT
>NC_142929.1:17171601-17196601 GCF_046866305.1 Octopus bimaculoides | reverse complement strand
TCGATTCCCAGACCGGCCGTTGTGAGTGTTTATTGAGCGAAAACACCTAAAGCTCCACGAGGCTCCGGCAGGGGATGGTGGCGAACCCTGCTGTACTCTTTCACCACAACTTTCTCTCACTCTTTCTTCCTGTTTCTGTTGTGCCTGTAATTCAAAGGCCCAGCCTTGTCACACTGTGTCACGCTGAATATCCCCGAGAACTACGTTAAGGGTACACGTGTCTGTGGAGTGCTCAGCCACTTGCACGTTAATTTCACGGACAGGCTGTTCCCTTGATCGGATCAACTGGAACCCTCGACGTCGTAAGCGACGGAGTGCCAACAACACAACTTGTGAGTAATTAATTTGACATTGGAAAATTTCCATCAAATTTGAATGAATTTCAGTGTGAAATTCGTTTACGTACTTTTAGAATTTTTTCATGAAGTAAAATAAGAAATTATGCAACTGATAACATTTTTCAGAGGTTACTTACGACTAAAATTATGATTTAGGGAATTCTAGCATCACAATATGTTTTTAATACTGGTCGACGATTTTCTTTAAATTTTGGTTGGAGGAGAACGTTATGCTATACACATAAACTAAGTATAGAAATCTACCAGCGGCGATGTTGGGACGTAGAGTTAATCTCGGATACGGATTTATTCTACCTCTCAAATAGGTCCCGGCGGGATTTGAACCCATAACCCAAAGTACCAAGGCAAATACTGCGAGGTATATTTTAATAGACCATTTGAAACTATATATTTTGAATCAGTAAACGCAGTTCAATTATTTTAGAACATTTCTTTGTTGTTCTAAGATTTGGAACAAATCTGAAACATAGCAGTCAAATAAAATTCTCCGTGAAATATAATGTCAAAGAACCAGAGGTAGACAATGTAATCAGACAATGTCATTTATATTACGTAAAATACACATGCATTAACTTGCTTATAACCATGAACTAATATGTGAATATACATATAATGAATATACAGATATAAAAATTATAAGTCAACTGGATAAATAATATGCAGTAAACAGAAACCTAGGATCTTTTCAGTTGCTATTACAGTTTTCTATTTTTTAAAATTTGCTCCAGTTGTTTTCAAATTTGGTGTACTAATGTAGGTTTGTATGCTAATTATGAAACAGGAATTCGTTTTGGCCATAAATTAATAAATAAAATGCCTTTAAAGTTTGAAAAGTTTGGCTAATTTCTGCCAGTCGAAAGCCACAGACACATTGGTACCTGTTTCCATTATAACAAGCCAAACTAAAATTTCTATAACTACTACAGCCATGTATTTTGTCTTTTACCTGTCTATTTTCTGAACGTTTGTATTGCCTCATTTTTGTCATTTTCACCTACCTGTGTTTCATTTTTTTGAGAAACGGGTATTTTCGGTTACTGTCCTGTCACTACCTTAATTCTATAATTTTGAACTGAGTTTCACTGGACCTTTTCAAACTAAATAGAAGTTTATATATATATATGTATATATATATATATATATATATATATATATATATATATATATATTATTTTGTTTAAAAGAGTTCCAACACTGTCTGTTTTTTATGTTTTATTTATATTCCTGCAGAACCAATGTGGGGTATAAATATGGAATATACAATATATAATATAAAATAAAATAAAATAAAAATGGATGGCACCATGAAATAAAGTATTGAATGTAGATGAAATATTGAGTGTTCAATATAAAGGATCAAATATATAAATATAAGTATATAAAGGCGACTCGAGTTTCAGGGCTATTTCCCTTCGTCATGGCCGGTATGACAAACTTTAACAGACTGTAATAAGTTGGCTGGTTTTCTGTCTTTTATACCAATTCCTTTGGACAGCAGCAGTAGGTGTTTGGCTATTTTTAGAATTGATGTCAAATCTATTTTTAGAAATGATGATATTTGAGTAATTGTTTTGTGTTTGGGTTGTAGGGATAAGATTTTTAAACCCCAGTAGGTGTTTGGCTGTTCTTAGAAATGATGCCAAATCTATTTATAGAAATGATGATATTTGAGAGATTTTTTGAGTTTTAGTTATAGGGATAAGATTTTTAAACCCCAAGTAAGATAAATTTAATCATTGTTTGTTAAGAGTGGGTTTGAATTTCTTAATAAAGTCCTTTTCTTTGCATTTTCTTTCAATTTCATTCCGGTTGTAAAGTTTATGGAATGGAAATATAATAAAAGTTTGATGACCACATTTTGCCAGATGGTTACTCAGTGGTATTTGGCGGACTTCTGGATTTTTAATCTGTTGTCGATGTACCCGTGAGCGTTCCGATAGTGCATTACCTGTCTGGCCACCGTACAGTTCTTCACAATAAGGGCATTTGATGCAGTAGATTAGATTTCTACTTTTGCAGTTCATGTTCGCATTGGTGAATATTTTCCCTGTTTTTGTGTTCATATATGGGCCGGTATGGATTGATCGGCATGTGCCGCATCGGCTATCATTGCATTTGGATACAGTGAATAATATATATATATTTGTATATATATATATGTATATATATATATATATATATATATATATGTATAACAAATAAGTAACAAGGATTGCCATAAATAAGAGCTAAATCCCCCAGAGGCGCATTGCTGTAACAGCCACTGATTCATATGGTAAATACTATATACTGAGAATTGGGATTTAACCAAAACATAAACCTGAAGTTGTTAAAACCATTTCCCTTATTCAGGTCCCTTTTCAGTCCTACTATAACACTGCTTTTTGCTGGACAGGAAATTCTCCCGTTCTATTGCTAGATGCAGTAGACGTCTGCTAAAAGGCCCACGAAGAAACCTGGTGGATGAAGGTAAAACTTTAGTGCAACTGCCCAGTCTCAGCGACTTATCCGTCGTGTGGTCAGCCATTGCTTTCCGTATATCGTCAGCTGTTATTGGTCTTTTGCAGATCTCCACATTACAACCCGGTGATTGCGACAGACTGTGAAGGTAAGAGGTAAATTCTACTCCCGATTCCGGACCACCTGAAACAGCTGTAAGGCCACATGCATCTACTTGGAATCGAGTAGCACACACCCCTTCCAATCCATCAAAAACCAAATCGTGCCTTTGCTGTCGCATTGTGCCTTTGTCACATAAGCGCATCGAACGGCTTTCATTCCCTCATTCGTTAAAGTAGACTCCTTAGCTCTGACCTTGTGCTTAGCGTTGAAGAATAAAGCAATAGCAAATATCGCCGCTAGCACGTCAGTCGCAATATTTTTCCTAAGTTTCTCTTCTATTTGGTTAACTAGATCTCTCTCTACTCTACAACTTTGTAATTATTTCCTCACCAAAGCATATATATATCGAATCTATTGCTCATTTCAGGGATAACCACCATCGATTTTTGACGATTGCTCCTATCAACTCCCTCTTAGCGTTTTCTCAAAGTTAGTGTCTGTAAACTTAGCGTGACAGGAAAAACGCGTTCAGTTTCCGGTTACCGGGTACCTGTCTATGCAACCTATCTTGATCGACCGTACAGACCACAAATTGGTAGTCTGTGTAGGTGACCGGTTTGAATTTTAGACAACAATGTTAGCCCTACCGGCTGATCTACAGAATATTCTATCTAGATACGACCTGGATGACCCGTTACTGCTTACCAATGTCAACAAGGGTGTATTCGTGAAATTTAGCCGATACCTGTCACCCAGTTGAAAACGACTGAGCAAGTGTCTGAGATTCTTACATTCCCTCAGCTATTAGCTAGCATCACACAATCCATACATGCATACAGGGTTGAGTTCCAATCGCCCGCTAGTACTAAAGAGCTCGACGTTCCTAGAAAAAACTCCAGGAACCTGAAGAAATCTATGATATCATCTTGTCGGAGTATAAAGGGCTACAATACTGAAAAAAATCACTTTCGTAACTGTTCACATCCAGGATGACCCTTCCGAAATAACACAGTAGCTCTACCTCCCAATCGACAGATAGATTTCATATCTAATCTACTGAAAATGTACACTCGGATATGTAGATCGGAAACTCAAGTCTGGCTGATGTTCACTTTTATATCAGTAACTTGAGATTGCTAATGCTTTGGTCCTGCTTCTAAGGTGACCCTGGTCATGTGCATTTACACTGCGTTTTCTGTATAAGGCCATGACCGACGAAAGGAGGAAGGTGAGAAAAGACCACTTACCTTATTTTTATGGTTAGACAGTTGTTTCATCCCTCGGGTTGGCTGTGGGTATTTCCACGAGCAGTCCTTTATATAATCTTTTATTCATATTCACTCTCAAGTCTCTCGCTCCGTTGGGGAAACTTGTTTTATGGCACAGCGAGTGCAGATATTTCAGTGTCTCAGTGTCTTGTTCATGAGTGATGGAATGCAAGAAGTTGAACTGGATGCTAGTATAGCATGTACAATAATGTGCCAGCTTCAGCATTCAAACCTGAGGAGGGTAGAAGTTGGTAAAAAAATACAAACTTGCTATTTTCAGTTTCCTTTTCGTGTTTATTCTCACCTATGTTGATGAATGTTTGGTAAAGACCGAGAGAGTATGATCGCCAATACAAACAACCGAAACTGTGTTACTTCAAAGAATCTCTGGGTTACATTAGTCGATAGCGTGCTTAAGTCGTAATCAGTGTTTCTCGAGTTCGAGCTCCTACTTCTCTACACTAAGAGGTCACAGCTCCCGTATTACAGGCGTATGATTAAAATGTGGTGCAAGCCAGGTTCTTCAAGCCGAGTCAACCAGGGTAGATCACGAGTGGTACATTAGTTGGATACGCTTGGGATTTTTGTTGGAAAGCATAATGATGACTGTCTCTTATAGGACCCAATGGAAGCGGCACCGGACAGCTGTACCTCGTGAGTCCCCCAGGATTAGTGAGAAGCGAACATTGATGGATGGCACCGTATCTGTTTTGTGTGGTTCGGATGTTTTTATGTGATGATGTGCTAAAATCATCCTGAGTAATGTCGGTATATTGATGTATGTATTTCATTACTTCTATCGTATTTGTATTAATTTAAGGCAGTGTAATTTACACTGTTTCTTAGCGGTTGTCCTTGGTTGGTCTGAGTCCATAAAGAATTTTGCTAGTGTTTGTTTTTGATGTTGGTTGTCTCTGCGGTAGTGGTGGTGATCATGATAGTGGTGATGGTGATTGCGATGATGATGATAATGATCGCGTTGGTGTTGTTATTGGATATGGTGTTGGTATATCGAAGTGGGGAGGAATTTTTTGTTCGTCTGCACCTCCCAGCTTTTTCTTATGAAATTTTTCTTTCGTTATTTCTTAATTGTTACTCGTTGCTGTTTGCTTTCCTCTCCGCCACCTTCACCATGTGTGTCGAAAAGTTTGCTGCTGGAACAGACTCTCAAAGAAAAAAAAAAACAAACGAACTACCAGGTAACTAGAACCAGAATAACCCTAACCCTAGACTTGTAGTGACACCACCAAAAACACCACCTAAAGCAAAACGCATGAAATGGACTAGAGAGGATTATATATTGAAAGCTTTCTATACAACCCAGCTAAACCCAAACAATAACCGCATTGTACAAACATACACTTCATAGGGGAGGTGATGAGTCGATTACATCGGTAAAGTCGACCTCGGCGGAATTTCAACTCTGAACGTAATGACGGACGAAATACTACTAAACATTTCATCCGGCGCCATAACGATTCTGCCAGCTCGCCACCAAAATCAGCAAACAAATGTCACCTTAGTCTGCTGGCTGTGGACAGCTGACACTTTCCATCATACCCAGCAAAATAAGGTGTGAGATCTCATATAATAATAATAATAATAATAATAATAATAATAATAATAATAATAATAATAATAATAATAATAATAATAATAATAATACAGCTCACCCATCAGTGGCTACGGAGCTCAGTGCTAAGGGCAGAGAGTGAAGGCTTTATCTTGGCTGCCCAAGATCAGAACTTATAGACCCGGAGCTATCAATCCAATTTGATGGAAAATGGTGTAGACCCAAAGTGCTGATACTGCAACGATGGGATAGAAACAGTCTTCCACCTACTCTCTGGATGTAAGGTTTTAGCACCAGTAAAGTACAAATCAAAACGTGGCAGTGTTGGCCAGTATCTACTTTGGGTAATGTGTCAGCATTATAAAATGAGAACTACTGACAGATGGTACAAGCACCACCCCGAGACTGTAACTGAGGGAGAAAGATGTACCTATTCTTTGGGACTTCCCAGTATGTACAGACCGGACCATCAACGCAAATAAACCAGATATTGTTGTGGAAGACCAAAACAGTAAAGTCTGTTTATTGATAGACATGAGCTTACCCTGTAATCATAATACCTTGGCAAAAGAATTTGATAAGCTCAGAAAATATAAAGATTTGCGAATCGAAATCGAAACGATGTGGCATCTCAAGACTGTTACAATACCAGTGATTGTAGGAGCACTTGGAATGATAAAAAAAGGAACTGAAAATTATTTAAGAGTGATTCTTGGCTTACCATATATGCAGGAAGTGCAAAAGATTGTCTTATCTTGCACGTCACACATATTGAGAAGAGCATTGTCGTTGTGAATTTAATTACATCTTTGCCCCTTTATTTTACTTGTTTACTTTTTTATTTTTTCGCTTTTCTTTCCATTTTTCTCTGTCACATGACTTTGTAATTGAATAATCTGGTGCGTTTATTTTAATGGCCTACAAATATATACAGTGAGTTTCTATGCCCTAGGTTTCAGGAAGACACTCGGCAAGAAATGAAAACAGAATTGAAAGATGTTAATTCAAATAATAATGATAATAATAAAGATGGGCTACAGCAAATATTCTGCTCAATATGCCCCGATGTAGTACCAGGTAGTGGCTCTCATGGTTTCTGACCTTAACTGATTGGAATTGTTATCATGTACGCCTTGTCTTGGTATAAAAGATAGGCTACAGAAAATATTCTGCTCAGTACCACAGATTTGCTTGTCAATTGTTTGATCTTAACCTGTTGAGCATGTCCCTTGGTGGCTGACAATATGTGGATCTCTGATCACGAGCAGAAGTAGTGGGGGAGCATCATAGCCATATGTTGAGAGGAATTCTTTGGGGTTTAGATATTTCACTTCTGGAAACATGGGTATTTTGTTCATCATCCTTAAACAACCCTTATTCAGGGACCTCTTGAATGGGACGGGTGACTCAACCTGAAGAAAATTCTAACTGGGCCCCACCTGCGATGTCATGCGCTGATTATCTTGATATGAGATCACCATGTCGCGCACATGTGGTTGTGATGCATGTGCCTGGTGTACCCTTATCAGACAAGTAGTCATGATGGGTATAATGGGCTTCGTATATTTTACCCCAGTGTCACTTTGATGGCATGCACTGCCCTCTTACTCAATAATAATAATAATAATAATAATAATAATAATAATAATAATAATAATGACAATGATTATGATGATGAGGATGATGCAGACACGAGACTCACAAATCCCTGACCGCACACTAAAGAACAGCCTAATTTTTGGTAAAGAAAATTATGCTTTATTTCATTGAATATTGGCTACATATAATGTTCAAGTTGATTTATTTATGTGTTTACAAATAATTATTATTTTGTAATCAAATATATTTGGTAAAATTAGAATATTTATGAGAGGAAAATATTTTTAAAGACGAATTACATATGCCAAAGTTTAATACAGACATTATAAAATCAAATCATTAAAATAGTGTAAAATCATTTGCATGTTTGTTGTGCACTCCGCTTCCCATTCTTTGACATGATAAGAAGAAATATTAAAACCAGTGTTAACCAAAATATTTATGAACGAAAGCTAAAAGTAATATTCTTCTACATTTGCAGTCAATATTTAAATGTAGTTTTCACTTTTAGCCATTTATGTAAAATCTGTATATAATAGTTTATTTTTTTGTGTGCATCAGTTGGATATTTAACGCTCATATAAATAACTGACTTTAAGGCAACATTTTGAAAAAACTAGGAAAATGTTTAAAATACGCTTTGTTTAACATTTATGTTAATACAATGGATTTAAACTTTGAATATTTTTGAGATAAAAAAAACATTAAAGTAAAATATTCAAGTAAAAGCAAAATGCCACAGCATCACCTAATGCTTTCTTGGGTGCTTAAATTGGACGGAAGGAACAGTACAAGTTGTGCAGGAATATCTCTATACTTCTTTGTTGGTTCTACTCCATTACTGGTTCTTGCCGTCAGGCTGGGGCTGTAGAGTTCACCGTTCAGAATATACCATTGTTTAATATTTGAAGTTATATCATTTAATATGAAATATGTAGTTTGTTAATTGTAGTTCTCAATGCATTAAAAAATTGTTTTAATGATTAGATTAAGGCATGGACAAAAAAAAAAGTGAAGACTCTCCATTTAATATTGATTATCAAATCTATTGTAACTGTCACGCACATAACTACTTGTAGAGGCAGTAGCTGTTGTACCTATAACAATGATAGCAATTACTGCTGCGACAGCAATAACGCTCCCAATGATACCAACAATAATAGATATTTTGATAAATTGTCTTGCACTATTGTTAGCTTCCTGTGCGCCTGCTGTATTACCAGTTCGGGCCAGTGTGTTTGCCTAGAAAATAAAATGAAAGTTAATTTGTATCTAAAATCTGTTGATATAACTCAACATCAACAAATATATTGTCATATATTTACAACTGATATCAGTTACATGGTGTAGAGTGTAAACCTGAAATTTCACCGTATTTTTTTTAAATCATAGAAACAGATTTGTCTGGGGGATTTTAAGGAAATTACCTGCCAGTGTTCATGTTAACTTGAAATCAATAATAAAACTACCTTATTTCAAGCCCCAGTACAATACAAATCAAACATCGTGCTCTAATCCAATGTTACTTATAAGGAGGATATAATGATTGAAAAGGAGGACGACAAATTGCCATGTTTAATAAAAAAAGAAAATGGTTTTCAGATGTTTAAACTTGCCAAAAGACCATTGCAAAGAAAGAATTATATAGATGAAATATCTATAACCTATTCTGTTTTATCATTAATAAAGAAGTCGAAGGGAGTGGTGTTGCGGGTGGTGACGTGTGACTGGTATTTGTGAGTTTAAGAACCACCGCTCTTATAAAAGTTAATATATCGTCAAAACTGCAATTGCTATTTTGGTGTTAAAGCGATTATTCGAGGATCGGCTGAAAAAATTATAGGCATATTATTAAGAAGTGTTACTAAAACTGTGAAATCTTGTAAGCATTAATTTTAACTCGTCTTATTTATAAATCCATTGTTGTTGTTTTTTTCAGGTAAATTGACACCTTACTGTTTAAAGAAGGCTTCAAAAGTAACTAATAGCGACTTTTCTTGAAAATACAAAATTTGGTATTGTGGTATTATCAAATATCTGCAGAAAAAGGGTTTGGACCCCAATGACATTCATGATGAGACGGTTGCTACATTAGGGGATGATGCTCCAGCCTTATCAATAGTACAAAAGTGGGCAGCTGAATATAAGAAGGGTAACGGAGAGTCTTGAAGGTAATCCAAGTTCTAGATGTCATTGATCGTGTTCCTTACATGGTGATGAATGACAGGCAATTGACTATGAATCAAATAGTCAATTCTATTAGCATTTTCCTTGAAAGATTTGGGAACATTCTGTGCAATGAATTTGGTCTGACGGAGGTCTCACCCCCGTGGGTGCTACGTTTTCTAATACCTGACCAACAGCACACCGGACTGATCATATCACGAGAAAACCTGACATTGTTTGAGGGAGATCCAGCTGGTTTCCTTGAACATTTATTGATCCGGGATGAGTGCTAGGTTCATCACTTTGAGTAAGAGACAAAAAGACAATCAATGGAGTGGAAACACTCGTCCCACTTGCCCCAAAGAAGATGACAGAGGTAATTTCATCTGCAAGGGAGGTGATGGTTTCAGTTTTTAGAGATGAAAATGATATTGTGTTGATTGTCTCTCTTCAAAAGGGCTACACTATCAGTGGAAAGTATTATGTCAATTTGCTGAAGCAGTTATGAAAGGTTATCAAGATCTAACGGTCAAGAAAACTAACGTCACGGGTCTTGTTAAATCAAGACAATGCTCCAGTACACGTCCTTACTTCCATTGACATCTCGTTGTGACTGTAACTTTGAACTCGTTGATCACCGACACCACTTTCCTGGTGTGGCCCTATCTGTCTACCAGCTGTTCCATTACACGAAAAATCACTTGGCTGGGAACCAGTATCGCAGTGATGACGTCATATCTGATCTTGATAACTTTTTTGACCAACAGGATAGAAGCTTCTTCACCATAGACGTCCAAGTATTATAATACCAATAGAAGAAGGAGGACTATGTTGAAAAGTAAACCTCATTTGGTCACATTCCATGAGAGTATCTTGGTCAACCTATGAAAATTTTAGTCGACCCTTGCAGTCATATATTTATTCTTTTGCCTGAACCAAATATTGGTTATCACTAGGTCTAACTCCTGACAGAGCTGTAACACGAGCATCCCATTTGCGTTGAACTTCCCAATTCTGCAACTTCCTATGCTACAGCTACGTTCAGAATCATGTCCTAGATTGGCATTTAGGTACCCCAGAAACACAAGTTTGTCACACTTATTAATATTTCACAGGATTGTTTACAGGTCACCATAAAAAAAAAAATTTCTTTCATATTGGGGACTGACAAGAGTTGGATCATAAATACTAATCACTTATTTGGTGTTAAGTTGCAATTGTAGAGTGATTACACGTTCAGAGAAACTATGAGACACTTCTCTCAATTTTAACAGCGAAATCCACACCGGCTACTTGGGGTAGATTGTCTGAGTTCCCTTGTTATATATATATATATATATATATATATATATATATATAGAAATATGCATGTATATATAAATATGCATGTATATATGCATACATGAATCTATACATCAGTACATACATACAACACTAAAAAGTGAAAAAGTTGTGTTCGCTTGTGAAAACCTACGAATGGACCGCTTAACCATACGACCTCAGGTGAAAATTACAAGTATTTGGGACGAGATGGGGGTGTCAGATATGATGGATTCATGAATAAGGAGAGGAGCAGGAATGAATATCCCAGGAGAGTAAAGAGAATATGCTTATGACATGCATATTGCACATAACACTTTTGCAGTGCCTGTCTTCACACCTACTTTTGATCTACTGAACTGATCACTACAAGAAATAAGTGATTCATGTGTTCAGACACGCAAGCCGCTCCATGTTGCAGGAAACCTCAACATCAATGAAGAGGTAGATAGGCTATGCTTCCCATGCAATTATGGTGGCTGTGGAAGGCGAAGAGTTCAGTCTCACTGCATGGCACCTTGAGCAAGGGTCTTCTACTATAGCCTCGGGCTGACCAAAGCCTTGTGAGTGGATTTGGTAGACGGAAACTGAAAGAATCCCGTCATATATATGTATATATATATATATATATATATATATATATATGTATGTGTGTGTATATGTTTTTGTGTGTCCCCCCAACATCGCTTGACAACCGATGGTGGTGTGTTTACATTCCCGTAACTTAGCAGTTCGGCAAAAGAGACCGATAGAATAAGTACTAGGCTTCCAAAGAATAAGTCCTGGGGTCGATTTGCTCGACTAAAGGCGGTGCTCCAGCATGGCCACAATCAAAATGACTGAAACAAGCAAAAGAGTAAAAGAGTATATTCTACTTACTTTATCGGCGTATATAATAGCAGCAATGCCTGTTGGGCAAAAGCAGAAAAGGGTGACGAGAATTGCCGCAAGCATCTTATCTTCATAGTATTGCTGTGGCTGGCTGTTAATCTGAAAAAAAAAGTAATAAATGCAATGAGATCATCTAACGATGATGATGTCGGTGATGACGATAATGATGAAGATAATTTTGGAAGATATGATAAAGACAACGTTGACAATGACGACGACGATGATGGAAGTCGACGTATGAGTCTTTAGATTTTTTGCAGAACGTCCAGCACAAATGATTTGCTTGTAGTTACAAATACATATGCTATGCATTAGCTCCCACCCTCTACCAAATCGACATTGCCTCAACTCAACAGGTTCCTGGTGTGTCACGTGTCACGTGCCGCATGTGATTGCAGAGCAACGTGAGATGACGTGTTTTTGCTCGAGAACATAACACACTACTCGGTCTACGAACTGAAAAAAAAAAACAAAAACACTATCTTGCGACCGTGAATGCAGTACCCTAACCATTAGGTCACCCGTTCTACTACTACTACTACTACTACTACTACTACTACTACTACTACTACTACTACTACTAATAATAATAATAATAATAATAATAATAATAATAATAAGAAGAAGAAGAAGAAGAAGAAGAAGAAGAAGAAGAAGAAGAAGAAGAAGAAGAAGAAGAAGAACTAGGCAGTGGCTCTCATAGCTTCTGATCTTAACTGATTGGAAGTGTTATCATGTACATTGTTTTGTCTTGGTATAAAAGATGGGCTACAGCAACTATTCTACTTAATACCACAGTTTTGCTTGTCAGTTGTTTGACCTTAAACAGTTGAGCATGTCCCTTGGTGGCTGACGATATGAACATCTCTGATCACGAGCAGAAGTAGTGGGAGAGCATCATAGCCATGTGTTGAGTGGAATTATTTGGGGTTTGGATAATTCACCTCTGAAAACATGGGCGTTTCGTTCAACATCCTTAAATAACCCTTTACTGCTGGGTGCCTTTCCTTCTCCAGCACAGCAAGACACCAAACATCTCGACATTTTGCCATCTCTTCCATAAGGCTCATTATCTTGAAATCACCCTTTAATATTTCGTCTGATGTCTTCCTGCATTTCCCTCTTCTACGAGTTCCATTCACTTTGAGCGACCTCTATGCAACAGCCCTCATCAATTCGCATCACATGACCAAACCAAAGCAATCTTCTCTCTTGCACGTTACATCTGATTTCTCTTATGCCAAACTTTTATTTTGCTACATTTGCACTTTGTCTTATGTGCACATTAATATTGCACTTGAAGCAGAGCATACTAGTTTCGTTCTTCTCTAGTCTTCGCATGTTCTCTACGTTCAGGACCCATGCCTCACTGTCATGTAACACCGCAGTACATTTTCAAGCATCATACAATTTGCCTTTCACTCGGTGAGAGAGTGTGGGAGAGAGAGAGAGAGAGAGAGAGAGAGAGAGAGAGAGAGAGAGAGAGAGAGAGAGAGAGAGAGAGAGAGAGAGAGAGAAGGAGAAAGCGAGAGAGAGAAAGAAAGAGAGTGAGAGAGAAAGAGAGAGAGATAGACTTTTAATGCCGACTGATGTATTGGCTCTCTGAACTTTCCCTATCCTACACTTATTCTCGCGACTATACTTTCAAAACATCATCCTACACTGCTAACTTCATCTTTTCAATATATCGGGAAAGCCATTTACCTGAATGGGGGAGGTAGGATTGCATTTGTTTTCTTGCTTACTAGAGCATTGATGTTTGCTAAGTTAACTTTAAGACTCTACGATTCCAGCTTTTGTTACAAATTCCTCTATGAGAACGAGACCATCAGCATATTGAAGTTCTTGGGGACAGCCGGTCTTCTATTATGGTCTGGAGGACAATTATGAACTTGAAGTGACTGAGAACGGAGCATTGATAAACACTTACCTGACAATTAAATTCGCTCCTGAACTTATGGTTATCTCTCACATCCATGCTAATACCCCTGTACCTGGCTCGTACAGTTTTCACACGCCATTCATCTATCCCAAACTTCTTCAAAGACACCATATCACAGAGTGAAGGACTCTGTCGAAGGCTTTATCCAAGTCAGCAAACGCTAAGTATAATGGTTTACTCCCAACAAAATATAATTTCTGCATTTGTCTAAGAAGGTAGCAAACTGCATCTCATCTTTTCTAATTCTCTCTAATTAATTAATTGAGTTACAACTCCTTCTGTAATTATCATGGTCTAGTCTAGTAATTTGATACTTCTATCTAAGGCATCTCCCTGCCCTTGTAACAAGTGACTGTAATACTCTTACGCCAGTCATTGGGGATGACAACTTATTGAATAACGTGATTAACTAGACAGCATCTTACTATGGTAAATATGTTAAGCATCTCAGTGGTAATTCCCGATGGACCAGAGGTCTTTCATGTTTTCATATTCTTAATTGCTTTACCTATTATACTGCTGTCAGCTCTGGTCCCTCAGTTGGGTCTATACTAAGAAGATTCCTATCATGCTCTTCATTTAGCAATCTTTCAAAGTGGCACTTCCACGACATTTCCTTCTCAGAATCACTAAGTGCTACCATACGATTATCTATCTATACAGACTTCTCGTTCATAACATCTCGATTCTTAATGATACAATGTCTAGTGATTCGAAGCATCTCTAGTCTTTGACCCTCAAGTTAGAAGACATTAGCAAATCTCTTCCTTTGTGCTTCTGCTTATGTTAGACAAACCTACTGCGTAGCGTTCTTTCTAGCTACCTGATATGGTTCTTTGTTACCTCCACTTTTACACTATTTCTAAGCCGGTCTCTTCTGTTATTTATGCTCTCATTGTTCCACTACCATGTCACATAGGTGTGGCAGAAATTTTGTTCCAGACATAGATTTGGCCTGTCGCCCTCATTAAGTTATCCTCTAAGAACTTTCATATATCCGTCAGAAAATGAAGTCAGAACTGCCATATATACAAATAACTATAATAAATGCTCATGCTGAGAAAAATCAAGATGCCCATTGATGAGCCTCTGCATGAGTACAAATCTTGTATATAAATGTACCGTATACACAAGGGGAGGGCCGTATATTTACATTAGAGCAACGGCGGATTCATTCAAAAATCGTTATCGCAACCATGTCGCCAGTTTTAAGAAAATCAATAAAAGACATTCAACATCTTCGTCTGATTTTGTGTGGCAACTTCAAGAAGATAAAATTAAGTATAACTTGGATCCATAGTAAGGCATGCAAAAAAAACCCCATATATTATCATTTCCAGGATGTGCCGATACTACTCGGAGGAAATCCCTGTCTATTCTGTGGACTAATAAGATCATTTTTAGAATTTCTGAAAGACTCTCAAGATGCTTACAATACAGTGGAAAGAATTTGAGTAACCGTTAACCTAATTACTACTAATCATAATTCACCTTAAGGTATGAATGAATTAACTTTAGCTCTAACTTCCCCATTCTTGTAAAGTAGCTATTTAATTCGCTATGTAAATGTATGTGCGCCAAGCTACACGTGTGCATATGCTTACATCTTCGTGGATACTTGTATGAGCAAGTGTGCATGTGTCGTACAACCTACGCGAGGGCATTTATACATCCATATCTGTTAACGGTTATATTTAATACTTTTTTCGCTGTATTGCGTGTTCGTTTCATTTTTGCATCTGTTATTTTTTTTTTTACTATTGATCTTCTATATAAATGAAGCTATATCCTTTAATTTGCTGCTTTGCTTTATACGAACTGAGAAGACACGTTGCGAAAATGTTATTTTAACGAATTATATCTATTTATCGCCAGAAGAGACACATCGACACCGTCGGATGCTCTTCAACCAGTTGTTAAGTATTCCACTCGCGAAGGATCAATGCTAGATGGGTCGAAAGAATTGTAGAGATTAATAAAAATTCTCGTATCTTCCATCTTCCGTCTCTCATCAACCAAGTATATATATATATATATATGTATATTATTTACATATACACACGCTAATACACGACTTATAATACCCAATCCTATTCATACAACGATTGGGGCAAACTAATCGGTATACAGCACTTACTCGGTATTACCTGTATCCTCCGGGGTTTGGTTAAATCCAATACCCTTCCCAACCTTATATATATATATATATATATATATATATATATATATATATATATATATATATATATATACACAGGTATAAGTTAGAGGTGTTTAAAGTCACAAGGGGATAGATATATCCAAATGCACTTCTTTTTCCCCACCATGGTAAACAGAAACGATCGTAAACAACTTCACTCTCACTCTCACCTTTATTTACTAATTAAATAATGGCTTACTAGCGCCAAAGACACATTTCTGTTTATTATCTGTCTTCTATTTTCTTCTCGCCGATATATATATATATATATATATATATATATATACATATTTTATTATTATTATTATTATTATTATTATTATTACTATTATTATAACAATATTAGGGAATGTAAATTCCAAACATACAGAAATATTGAATTTAGTAATACCAAATTGAATTTAATAATAAAAAATATGTATATATATTTATATATATATATATATATATATATATATATATATATATATATATATATATATATATATATATATATATCCATATTTTATTATTATTATTATTATTATTATTATTATTATTATTATTATTATTATTATTATTATTATAATATTAGGGAATGTAAATTCCAAACATACAGAAATATTGAATTTAGTAATACCAAATTGAATTTAATAATAAAAAATATGTATATATATTAATATATATATATATATATATATATATATATATATATATATATATATATATATATATATATATATATATTAACTAAGCTATTTAGTGACAAATAATAAGTTTAACGAAATATATTTATTCCTTAAAATGTTGCATTATTTACGGACTTGAGTTACCTCTTTTATTACGCATTAGGGTTAAAATCAGAGTTCACAAGGGATCGCTGATAAGATAAGTGATGCTGTTCATTTTACTAATATTGTTTAACGTTCGAATTTATTTATTTAATAACACTATCTTTTTATATGTATTTCTGTTCATAAAAATATTTACCATTAGTCCATAGATATTATTTTATTTTAGATGAATCATACCTTTAACTGGAATGATTAGTGTTAAGCATTTACATTTAATTTATTGTACTAACGTGAGTTTTCCTATAAGTACTGATATTTTTTATTATTTAGTAAGATACGTCTTTTGAATCTTATTTTTCTAGAACCTGAAGAGTGACCGTATTTGAAGTAGAATATAATCGTTATCAATATATTGTGAATTGTACTGGTTTTATCTGCTATAATGTGACCACGAAACGCGCGTAGTCAATACTTTACCTTCTATTTTATCAATTTACTAAGTTGAATTAAATTTTTAGTCTAGTATTTTATAGATTTTAAAATTGGTATTTTGTAGAGTATGTTTTTCTGGATGGTGATTGGTCTCCTTCATTGTGTGAATTGTATATCGGTGGTTCTTCTCTAAATTATATATATATATATATATATATATATATATATATATATATATATATATATATATATATACACACCCAGGCTCCCTGTGATACCATAAAGGAATGTGATACCATTAAAGTGTGCATAGACAGTATAAGAAATCAGCTAAACATAAGATCTCAGTTTAGGACATATTGGTGTAGAACACTAAAAATTGAAATGAAAAGAAAAATATTTACTTACAATAACAGCTTGTTGCTGCTGTTGTGGTTGTTGTTGGACTGGATAAGTTGAAGGGTAAGCACCTGGTGGGGGATATCCAAGTTGGTATGGATATCCAGGTTGGGATGGATATCCAGGCTGGGATGGATATCCAGGTTGGGGTTGATATCCAGGTTGGGGTTGATATCCAGATTGGGGTGGATGCCCAGTGCTTTCAATGTATCCTGGTGGAGCTGCCCCCGGCTCGTTAGTTTTTGTGTCATCTGTAAAAAAAAGGTGGATTTCATGAATGACGTTTCAAAATGTACATTCCTCA
Source organism: Octopus bimaculoides (assembly GCF_046866305.1). Taxonomy (NCBI): domain Eukaryota; kingdom Metazoa; phylum Mollusca; class Cephalopoda; order Octopoda; family Octopodidae; genus Octopus; species Octopus bimaculoides. The sequence continues at coordinate 17,178,813 of NC_142929.1, read as the reverse complement.
TAAATTTAATTAATATGCTGGTTGATGAGTATAATTTTTCCAGTGAAAATTTGCTTCTTATAAAAAAAAAAAGATTAATTAATAGCATCACCATTGCATTATCATAAAAACTGGACCTTTACATATTTTTATAAGTTTCTCTTCGAGGTTTCCTTAATAGTTGAAGCACATAGGGTTACGATAGAATTCTTTTTGCCAGGCTATAAAAAATACATTGAGAGCATGATGTGCCTAATGTCCATCGTACTTTCAGAAAACATGCTAAACTGGACATTTACATTTGACAGATATTTGTCCTCGTCTTGTTTGTTGTTAACTCAACGTTTCGGCTGATATACCCTCCAGCCTTCATCAGGTGTCTTGGGGATATTTCGAATCTGGGTTCTCATTCCTAAGGTATTTTTCGATGTTATTATTAATATCATTGTTATTATTATTGCGCTTCCACTATAAAGTAGTACAAAACATGATCATTCAGAGCCAGAAAATACTGCAGCCATTCACAAATTTTCATACTTTTTAAGTACTTAGATATTTTCCTTGCCAACACCTAGCTTCATATCTGAAATTGTCTATATTCTTTTGAGTCCTGGTAACCCAAACAGCATTCTCAAAAGTTCTACTGTATGTGTTTAGCGATCGATTGTTACAATAGTGAGGCTACATTTTGTTGAGAATGCTAAAATAAGGCAGTAACATGTCTCAGCATATCTCCTGTAGTTGCCAGGAATATTAGTGACTTCAATGTTTCTATGGTCTATACTGAAGAATTATCAGAGAATATATGTGTCGAAATGAGTTTCATAATGGTACCATGCCCAAGAGTGCTTTGCTACAGCTCTGGATCATCAGAACCTTGTGAATAGATCTGACAGACGGAAATTGAAAGGGGCTCACTGTATATACAATTACAAATACACACGAACATCTGCATATGTGTATGTGTGTGTGTGTGTACCCTTGTGCATGTGTATGTGTACCCTTGCGTTGACATCATAAAATGTCCAGTCACGAAGATATAATAGCTTGCGTGGAAATAGGTAAGGGTCAACAAATTCCGTCTGATTCATACAAGAATTGAAAAGAGAACGTTACACAACAACCACAACACCGGCAACTTATATTGTTTTTAATGCTTATCTCTATTGCGAAAGATTAGTAGCTAAGAAGTGAGGTTTGCAAATCTGTTGATCTTAGTTTCATCTCCAAATGTTACAGGTGGCGTAAATGTGTTCTATCACAGCTTCGTCTTAACGCTTTGTGAATGAAACTTGGCTGGCAAAAGTATGCAAAACGTCTGGTTTGTTCGATTCTTGCGTGGGTCATATCCTTGCACTCGTTAAACATCGCATCACTTTGTCATTTTGCTCACCCAACAACAAAGAAATACTCTCCACCTTTGTTGAGTATGTCGTGTTACTTCTGTCACAGTTCATGTCCCTGAGACAACATCAATGATTTGGATAATGGATGCATTTCAGAACAACTGCTGGAAAGTAAGCTGGCGTCTGCGTCGACAGTGTGACACATGCTTGATGCTCAAAAATATGTGCAATGGGGAACATGAAATGACCAAAACATCTTTATTAGCTGAAAAGTGATCGCTGATAATTGACTTATATGGAAAGAGCAAGAATTTATTCGAGAATAAAACCTTTATAAGACATGATTAAACAAAGTTAGCAAGAGAAATTTACGCTTTCCTTGATCAAATTCATCACACACACACACACACACACACACGCACAAACACGTCCGCTTTCCATCCTAGCATGGGTTGGACGATTTGACTGAGGACTGGTGAACGAGATGGCTACACCAGGCTCCAATCTGATTTGGCAGAGTTTCTACAGCTGGATGCCCTTCCTAACGCCAACCACTCCGAGAGTGTAGTGGTTGCTTTTACGTTCCACCGGCAGTCAGGCGGTACTGGCAAAGGCCACGCTCAAAATGGTGTATTTTATGTGCCACCTACACAGGAGCCAGTCCAGTGTAGGCAACGATCGTTGCACTGGCAACGATCTCGCTCGAATGTCTTTACACGTGCCACCGGCACAAGTGCCAGGAAGGCGACGCTGGGCACAGATGCCATCACGATTTCGCTTTCGTTTGCCCCAACAGGTCTTCGCAAGACGAGTTTCGTGTCCAATGAAGGAGACGACGTTGGCATGGGTGCCAGTCGTCGAATTTAGTTGATTTCGATTTCACTTGCCTCAACAGGACTTCGCAAGCGGAGTTTAGTGTCCAGTATGTATGTGTGTGTGTGTGTAAATATGAATGTATATAAAGATATAAAGGGACTGAGAGAGAAAAAGATATTGTCTCTCGCTCAGATTTCTTCTTTCAATGCATCACTGAGCAATGATCTTGGCTTGACTGATCACAGTTAAAGCTACACATGTACGCACGCACACGCACACAGGCACACACACACACACACGTTTCTTACTTCTAAACTTATTTCAGTGAGTCATTGAAAACTGGTCTTATTTTATGTTGTTGGCACTCCGTCGCTTACGACGTCGAGGGTTCCAGTTGATCCGATCAACGGAACAGCCTGCTCGTGAAATTAACGTGCAAGTGGCTGAGCACTCCACAGACACGTGTACCCTTAACGTAGTTCTCGGGGATACTCAGCGTGACAAGGCTGAACCCTTGAATTACAGGCACAACAGAAACAGGAAGTAAGAGAAAGTTGTGGTGAAAGAGTACAGCAGGGTTCGTCACCATCCCCTGTCGGAGCCTCAGGTGTTTTCGCTCAATAAACACTCACAACGCCCGATCTGGGAATCGAAACCGCGATCCTATGACCGCGAGTCCGCTGCCCTAACCACTGGGCCATTGCGCCTCCACCTTATTTTATGAAACAAGTAAAGAAATGTTACAAAATCTAAATTTTGAATTTAGTTTTAATTATAAAATTACATCTCTTAACAGCTAAAAGCATTCTTTATCGGTTTTAGAATTATTGTATATATATTCAAATGCTTTTCATTAAATCAAATCTTTTTTCTTTCGTATTTTTCCCTATATTTTTCGTCATTCTGTCAAACGCTTGAAATTACTATATGGAAGTGGGGCAAAATTGGTAACTGAGTCAAAATGAATAACTTCTGTTTTCTTATTATTTTCTCCCTATGTTTGAAACCATTACACTGCAATTATTGCATCATCTTTGGGAGCAAAATTTGGTCAGTACAGTTTACGTCGTTGTTGAAGTTGAGAGTTTGAAACAAAGGTGTCAGATACTTTCTTTTCAAGAAATTAAAAAAAAAATTTGACCTGATTGTAATTGAGGTTACTAATAAAATATCTGGATAATTTTTGGTGTTTAACCCACAATATTCTTTTTTCTGTTTGATTCTACATAATTTCCCCCCCCAAAACTATCTAATTTCATAATCTTCAAGTTAAAAGAAAAGAGTCTAAATTGGGCCAAAATGAGTAATGGCTAATTTTAGTAATTACTTCTCTTTAACTGCATGGTACATAATAAATATGTATGGAAAGAAACTACCCCAGCAGATCGTGAAGAAGCTATAAAGAATATTTAATGTTGAGCTTTTAGATTTAGTTGGGTTTCTTCCATTTCATGTCATGTGTTATTTTTACACAATCCTCATTCATTTGACCAAGATATTTAAAATTTATTGTTCTGTTTCTGATCTTTCTGATGTCTAAGGATGGATGTTTATGTGTATGAATCTTTTTTCAAATGTAATTCTAGAGAATTGGAGAGGCAAATTTACTTTAACATGTCTTCCTCATTTTGCCCCGCTTAAATGTTTCTTTTATATGCTCAACGAGAACAGTGATCATTTTCTGAAATAGTGTTCTGTTCTGAATATGTTATAGTTTTTACTGCATTTGGAGAAGATCTTTACTTCGCTGATATAGTTTTCGTAAAGTAGTGAACATTTGTGAAAAATAATTTTTCTTCAAAATCAAAAATGTAGTAAATATTATTCATTGAGCCCCACTCTCTCCCACTAGAAACTGGAAAAGCAAGTCTTTCGGAAATAGTTGTTTGAATTTTCCCGTTTTTGTCGAGATTTTCCCCCCACTCTTTTTCACGCATTGCAAAACAATGAAGGGAAGTTGTTTTAAACAGAAGATTATTTAAAATCCATGTCTTTTAAATGTTGGTGTCTCAACTCCCACCCACAAACTCATCATGCATTCGGAACAGCAACAGGCGTAAAATTGATTTTTTTCCTTTTTCGTAGTTTTCTATTATTTTACCTTATTCCAGATTCTGAAACATTTGTAACTTGCATTAAAAGAAAAGATTTTACACCTTCTTCCCTACTTCTTGGTACTTTTCACAAAGAAGGAAACGTCAAACACCGCAATTAGATGTGTGAAAAACGAAATTTGAATTTTGAAAAGTGTATCTATAAAGCGATATTTTCAATCATTTATTTAATCTTTCTCTGCTAACTCACCAAATTCAGTTACATGAAGTAGATGGCGGTTTGAGATTTAAATTTGGTAATTTTCTAAGATTTTAATTCTTGTGTATAAGGGGCCCATAGAATTTGAAGTGCCCAGGGCTCCATGGTTTAAATCCGGTCCTCTTTCCTTCTCTCTCTCTCGCTACCTCCCTCTTTCTTTCTTTCTTTCTCTCTCTCTCTCTCTCTCTCTCTCTCTCTATATATATATATATATATATATATATATATATATATATATATATATATATCAATGTATGTAGGCACACACGCACACACACACACACACACACACACACACACACACATATCAATGTATGTAGGCATACATATATGTACATACATATATTTGTATAAAGGGTAGGATGAGTTTTCGTCAGGGTGGTATGCGTTCTGAGTGCTCAAATAGATGCGCCACTAAAATTCCAGTTTGAACTGCAGTTGAAGTTGTGGTATGCGACTGTCTTATGCAAAACAGCTTGAAATGGCTTCCCTTTGAGTCAGTAGGTATAAGTTAAAGTAGTGAGGAAAGACAAATAATTAGGGAAGACTTGACAAGGACATTTAATTTAATTTAGCAACATAATGAATGGTAAAAAAAGTAGTCTCTGACAACTGTTACTGCGATATCTCAGCTATTGGAAACAGCTGTCAGAGACTATTTTTTTTACCATTCATTATGTGGCTAAATTAAATTAAATTAAATTTTCTTGTCAAGTCTTGCCTAATTGCTTGCCTTTCCTCACTACTTTAACTTATACATATATTTGTATACATTCATATATACGCGTGCAGAAATATATATGCGTGAATATATATATTCGTTTATATAAACATATCTGTACACATACATACATTCATACGTACATACATACATACATTCATACGTACATACATACGTACATATATACATACATTCATACATTCATACATGCATGCATACATACATACATACATACATACAAACATACATACGTATTCATATATGTGTATATATGTACAAATTCATACACGACAATTCTACCAGCATTACCGACAAACTTAACCCGTCATTAATCCTTTCCCATCACCAACATATATACCATCCTCTCCACTACAGGTTCACCATTATTTCTATACTCTTCCAACATCTCCGTCGCTAGCTCAATTTCGGCTTTTATCGTACCATTATATTTTGCCTCTTTAGTGATTTTAGTCAATGCATTAATAACTATGGTACATATGGTTGTGATGATTGTACTAGGTTGTGAAGCACTTGAAGAAGTTGATAGCAATATCTAGAGCTTTGATCAGAATATGCAAAAGCTCATAAATTCAATTTGATTAATATATTTGTAAGCCATAAAGTTTGATGACAACACTCATTTGATTACATAATCTATTATTATCAGAAATGATTTTACGTAAGTCTGCGTACGTGAAGAAGTCAAATATTATTTACACTCTCTCCAAACTTTAGGTTGACTGCACTGCCTTCAACCCTCGCGTGCAAAAAGGTGGTTCTCGTGTGGTTACGTAAACGAGGTTTGACCGTCATTGCTTAAGTTTTCTTTCTTGTGGTACGCTGTAAACATGGCCGCTCCACTGGCAGTATGCAACGAGGAAAAACAGTGATCAGCGATGCGATTTCTCTAGTTTGACTGTGTGTCAGGGGATGAAATTCATCGCAGTCTTTCGGTACAATATGACTGGATCAAGAAGTTAAAATATAGGCGCTAAACACGAAGAAGGAGCAGGACACCCATCAACCTCCACCACAGACGTAACGATTCAACAGACTCGAGAGATGGTTTTGACAAACCGATGAGTGGCCATCGATGAGGTAGGATGTCCTCTGCAAATTAGTCATTGTTCTGCAAACCAAATCATTATCTGTGCGGGATGGGTGCCAAGAGAACTTACCAAAACGCATAAGCGCAATGGTGTGGAGATCTGCCAACGCTTTCTCAACCGCTAAAACGATGAAAGTGTAGCTCTTTGGAGAGAATAGTCACAGGAGATGAGATCTGAGCCTTTCACTTTGTATCAGAATTAAAAAGGTAGAGTATGGTGTGGAAATACTGGGAGGCATCAGCAATAAAGAAATTCAAGATTCAAATTTTCGCAGAAAAAGTAATGCTAACCGTTTTGGTGGATACAAAACGCTGTGTACTGGAGCATTAACTGCAAAAGGAATCTACAGTCAATAATATAGGCTATAGTGAAATGCTATCCCACAAACTAGAACAAACAATTCGTACAAAATAACAAGGTCACTTGTCAAAGTAAGTGTTATTGGCGTACAAAAACACGCCCACACCGTTGAAACCTAAGAGTAATTTGGTTTATATATATATATATACACACACATACATACATACATAAAACAAGTTTAAAATCATGGTCATTACATATAATTCCTTAATTAAAGCAAATTTGTCTTACAGCTGTTTCCAGTGGTCATTATAGGTACATTACTGATAGGTTTTACTCAATTTCCATAGGTTGGGATGGGTATGATGCCCAAAGGATAAATTACTTAATATTTTTTTTAATATATATATATTGGTTTTCAATTGATTTTATTTCGTTTTATTTCGCTATATTAAAATCTTAAAATGTTTAAAAGTTTACTTTAACTTATTTTATTTTATTTAGGTTTTTCTTATAGTGTGTATATACATACATACATACATACATGCATACATACATACATACATACATATATATAAATAAATAAATATATATATATATATATATATATATATATATATATATATAT
>NC_142929.1:17149101-17164101 GCF_046866305.1 Octopus bimaculoides | reverse complement strand
AATTCAATCGCCAAAAGCGATTTTATACAGAGAAATCTTCATAGTCAGAGAGGCAAATATGATAAATTACAACTAACATCTGCAAACGGAGCCAGGAATATGGTAATGAATTATTACATAACCAAGAAAGAAGAACTTATTCATTATTTCGAAAAAGAAGTAGCGCTGGGGATTCACTACTCATTGACATTGGATGAATACACATCAATTCAAAATAAACAATATATGAACATAAATGTTCATGGGAAAGACAATCATTGGTCGTCGGGTCTTATTGAGATCCACGGCTCCCTTAATAGCAGGAGAACAGAGCAATTTGTGAGAGGACGTCTTAGTGAATTTGGATTGGATTTGGATATACACATTGTTGGCTGTACGACGGATGGTGCTTCTATGATGGTGAAATTCGGAAAAGAAATAAGACCTGATCACCAACAATGTCTCACACATTGCATACATCTGTCTGTGATCGACATTCTCTATCAAAAAAATATTGAAAATATTGCCTCAACCGATGAGACTGATAAAAAAAGGGAAGAGATCGCTATAACAGACGATAGTGATGATGAAGCTGACATAAGCTAACAGGACATACTTTTTCAAACAAATTTGGCTCACGAATATGCTTGTTTTCTCCAGCTAAAACCTGAATTTAACAAAGTTTTGAATAAGGTAAGAAAAATTTCAAAACTTTTCCGTAAATCTCCTACAAAAAATGAAATTTTGCAAGATTTTGTACGAGCGAACTTTGATAACAGAGAATATAAACTTATATTGGATTGCAGAACTAAGTGGAATAGCATATTCCATATGATTGAGAGATTTTTGAAATTGAAAAGCTGGATTCCTAATGCTCTACGAGCAGTACTTTCCACATATGCTGTGGCTGACGAAGAATGGAAATCTCTCGATTTACTATATGAAATTCTGCATCCAGTAGAAATTATTTTGAAGGTTATTTGCACTGATGATATGGATTTACTGAAAGCGGAATATTCTATAGAATTTTTATTGAATAAACTTAATATCGTCGGCAACCCTTTGGCTCGTGAAAGGCTTATGCATAGATATAAGAGAAGAAATGTTGAAACCTTGACTCCCTTGAGGTATTTACATAACCCAAGGAAGTTTAAAGATGAATTAATTTCTGGACCTTTTCTTTTTTTAATGAAACATTTAAGGAAGTATGCTGAACAAACATATAGGAGATAATTTCCTGAACATGACACTGAGAACACAACAGAATTATACAAAGAAAATCAAATAGGAGGAGACCTAAAAACAAATGTTACTGTTGTCCCATCTACTTATGAAGGTAATGAACTCATGCGTGAATATACAAGCGCAATGAAGAAAATGAAGGAAGTAGCAGATGGATTTGAAATCTCTAAAGAATTCGAATATTTTGAAGCAACTTCGAACAGAAATGAAAAGCTTGAGAAACTTTATAGAGCATTGCTTACAACTAAAGCAACTAGTGTCCAGTCGGAAAGAGCTTTTCAATTACTGGACTTTTCAACACAGAAATTAGGACAAGTTTGTCAGGTAAAACACTGAATGCATTGTGTTTTTTAAAAGATTATTTTCGAAGGAAAGTGAATCATCAAGCAAGTCAAGAAACTTGATTGATTCTCAAAAATAGAACGACTTGGAAAAACGTTGCATTCCTGATTAAATAAATAAAATACCATTATTTTTTGTTATTGTTTGTACGTAGATACAGATACAGGCACCACCAACATATTTGTGGATATCAGTCAAACTGTTACTTTCTCTCTTTCTCTGTGTATGTATATAAACAAAATACAATATATGACAAACTTCTTCGTTACAGGGACACCGCTCTAAATCCACGAAAACCGGTTTTTAACCGGTTTTGAGAATTACTTGTACTTAAACTCGGTTTTGGGAATTATCGGTTTTGTGCGAGCCCTAGCCCATACCCTCAAGTTATAGAATATTTTATGAATGCGTTATTTCAGCCTGGCTGTGTTTGTAGACAGTTGAAAAGAATACTTTTACCAAAAAACTAAAAAAAAAAAATAATAATAAATGATAACATCGTAGTTGTCTCCTGGCAACCAACATTTTTAGACCCAGTCCGCTACTGTATGTATGTATGTGTGTACTCGTGCATGTGTGTGTTTGTGTGTATGTATGTATGTATGTGCGTAAGTATATACATGTATGCATGCATTTATGAATGTACGTATGTAATGTGTGGATGTATGTGTGTATGTATATCTGTATGTATGCTTGTATAAACGTATGGCAGGCAACTACGGCAGCATAATTTTGCCGTTAAGGACATTATCAGTAATTAGGGTAGCCATTCAATAACATCGTAGTTGTCTCCTGGCAACCAACATTTTTAGACCCAGTCCGCTACTGTATATACTTAGCATTTCGCACAGCGTGCTAATGATTCTGCCAAAACCCTAACCCTTATCGATTGAAATTATGCAAATTCACAAACAAAGCGTAATATTCCACTTTCCGTCTTCCCCTCTCTCGCACTTTCTCTCTCTCGCTCTTTCTCTCTCTCACCCTCTGTCTGTCTGTCTGTCTCTCTCTCTCTGTCTCTATCTCTGTCTCTCTCTCTGTCTCCATCTCTCTCTCTCTCTCTCTTCCTCACCCTCTCTCTCTCTGTATATATAACTACTACGTTGTTGTTGGCACTCCGTCGCTTACGACGTCGAGGGTTCCAGTTGATCCGATCAACGGAACAGCCTACTCGTGAGATTAACGTGCAAGTGGCTGAGCACACCACAGACACGTGTACCCATAACGTAGTTCTCGGGGATATTCAGCGGGACAGTGTGACAAGGCTGACCCTTTGAATTACAGGCACAACAGAAACAGGAAGTAAGAGTGAGAGAAAGTTGTGGAGAAAGAGTACAGCAGGGTTCGCCATCATCCCCTGCTGGAGCCTCGTGGAGCTTTAGGTGTTTTCGATCAATAAACACTCACAACGCTCGGTCTGGGAATCGAAACCGCGATCCTATGACCGCGAGTCCGCTGCCCTAACCACTGGGCCATTGCGCCTCCACATAACTACTACATGCGTGGGACATTCTGTTTGTGGGTGTGTTTGTTTGTGGAGTTGTCAGCTAACTCCCCCTTATATTGTTTTATCGTGAGTAGAAATCATGTCAGGAAACCTCGTGGCATACTCAGATTGTTGAAAAGAAAAAAATCGATGATCACAAATCAGCGGCCAATTGAAAAATTCAATACGAGTTTTGAATGGGAATTTCCATAAGGGAATTATCTTTCTGCCATAACTTTTGCATTTCTCAACCGATTCGCTTCAAATTTGGAGCTACAGGTGGAAAATGTTACGAGGATGACTATTAATGAAAAATATTTTACTTAAGCTGTAAGGGGTGGACAAAAAGCCGCATGAAGACGATTTATTCAATTTGATTGCAACTTTTTATTCGCTCAATAACTTTTGCATTTAACATCCGATTCACTTCAAATTTGATTTGCTGATAGATTAAGTCCTAGTAAAGGTATGAGACGAAAAGTTTTTTCCACAACCATTTCGTCGCCATCTATGTATGGTGCAGGAGTGGCTGTGTGGTAAGTAGCTTGCTTACCAACAACATAGTTCCGGGTTCATTCCCATTGCGTGGAACCTTAGGCAAGTGTCTTCTACTATAGCCTCGGGCCGACCAAAGCCTTGTGATTGGATTTGGTAGACGGAAACTGAAAGAAGCCTGTCATATATATGTATATATATATATATATATATATATATATATATATATATATATATATATATATATATATATGTGTGTGTGTGTGTGTGTGTGTGTGTGTTTGTATGTCTGTGTTTGTCCCCCCACCATCGCTTGACAACCGATCCTGGTGTGTTTACGTCACCGTAACTTAGCGGTTCGGCAAAAGAGACCGATAGAATAAGTAATAGGCTTACAAAGAATAAGTCCTGGGATCGATTTGCTCGACTTAAGGCGGTGCTCCAGCATGACCACAGTCAAATGACTGAAACGAATAAAAGAGTAAAAGAGATATATACATACATACAAACATACAAACGTATGTTTGTATGCGCGACTAACCCAGAGTCATACATTGGTGAGACTTCTAGGAGTATCAATGATAGGTTCAAAGAACACCTGGACAACTACATTGAAAAGAAACCTAACTCCATCTTCTATCAGCATGCTGTAGACTGCCACAAGGGCTCCTTAGGGAGTCTTAAATTAAACATCTTGTCCAAACATCCCACTGATGCAATGCTGAGACAAGTCACTGAAGCTGTCTGTATACAGGAGTACAAACCCTCTCTCAACCGAAAATCCGAGTGGGGTAACATCTAGATTCCACACGGGAGTACACCTCTATAGTCACCCTTCTTTCTCTTTTACACGTGGAATTCCTTTCCATACATACATGTGGAGATGCATAATACATACATAGATGTTATTATATATAACCGTATGAGCGTATATAGTTTGATATGTGTGTGCGTGTGTGTAGATGTATGTGTGTGTGCACGTGTGTATGTGCTGTGCGTTGTGTATGTGACTATGAGTGTGTGCATGCATGGGCGTATGAGTATGTGTAGATATGAGTGTGTGTAGATACATCTATGAGTGGTATGTTTATGGAGAATAGTGTCATACATATTTGTATATATGTGTGTGTGTATATATATGTATAGGTGTAGTGATGACTAAGCGTATATGCGTGTATACTTTAAGATATGTATAGTTGTGAGCGTGTGTGAGTGTCAATATGATTGTGTATACTTGTTTATATATGTATAAGTAAGGTTATATATGTACATATATGTATCTAAGACGTTGTATCAATTCACCGTTAGACGATGGTGAGAGGGGCAAACGCACACACACACACACATATATGTGTGTGCGTGTTTACATATGTGTATATGCATATGTATATATGTGCGTATATACAACCTTCAACAAAGTAACTGTCATGTATACAACTTGAACTGACGCACATATCAGTACATAAACATACATTCACATGTACATACATATGCACACACACACACACACACACACACACAAACACGTCTACACACTTACCCTATTACTCACGTACATCCATAAGTACATACGTGCATACTAACATACATACATATATACATACATGTGTATAGGCATGCACACATGCATACGCATGTACACAGATGCATACGCGCACACATGTACACGCACATACATACACATGTACATATATATCATGAACTAACTATTACTTTCTCAGATGCAGCACAGAATTTTATCAGTGAACAGGTCGCGGTCTTAAAGCGACGAAAATATTTTGACAAATTAAATTTAAATGTCGAAGTGAATCTAACGGATTTTGTGTGTTATTTTAAATGGCTTATAAACACCTTCCACGCTGCAATTGTTTTCGTTCTAGCACACGATCTCAGATCAGGTCACTTGCTATGCAAGTGCATCTCCGTAATATATATATATATATATATATATATATATTCTTTTATTTGTTTCTGTCATATGATTGCGGCCATGCTGGAGCACCGCCTTTAGTCGAACAAATAGATCCCAGGACTTATTCTTTGTAAGGCTAGTACTTCTGTCGGTTTTTTGTCAAACCGCTAAGTTATGGGGATGTAAACACATCAGCATCGGTTGTCAAGCCGATGTTGGCGGGGGCGGGGGACATACATACATACATACATACACATATATATATATATATATATATATATATATATATATATATATATAAGAATTTAAGGATTGGAGAAAACGCATGTTATAATTGCATACTTTATTCCTACATATGTTTCAAAGGATTACAACCTGTGTGATCCATAGGGATCTTTGATATTAAAATTGTAACCTTCTCATCAGAGAAAGCATGGGAATCATCTTAAACGTAAGACATTATGACCCATGCTTTCCCTGATGAGAAGGTTACAATTTTAATATCAAAGATCCCTATGGATCACACAGGTTGTAATCCTTTGAAACATATGTAGGAATAAAGTATGCAATTATAACATGCGTTTTCTCCAATCCTTAAATTCTTAAATATACTCAAATAACCAAAATTTCAAGGAGTTCCTGCCTTAAAAACATGAACTAAACCACAGTTATTTTGTGTTCTTTGCTACATTGGTTTCTATTAACCCATTTATTCTATCAGAAGAATTTTTATTCATTAAGATAGAAGAAATACACATAATTATATATATATATATATATATATATATATATATACATACGACGGGTTTCTTTCAGTTTCCGTCTACCAAATTCACTCACAAGGCTTTGGTCGGCCCAAGGCTATAGTAGAAGATACTTGCCTAAGATGCCACGCAATGGGACTGAACCTGAACCATGTTGCTGTTAAGCAAGCTACTTACCACACAGCCACTCCTGCGCTTATATATATAATTAAAAAAAAAACGTGTAGTAAATAGACATACGAACATATACTAAATACAATGACGAACGGAAAACACAGTTTACCAACTCTTCTTCAATTATCGACCAGAAGGTCGAGCGCAATTTCGGCCATTATGAATAATACTGCTTCCACTCTGGAGGCACCAGCAAGAAACTTGCCGGGAATGGGGCCAAAACATTACAAAACGAAATACTATTTATGTAACGCATGTACTCATAATTTTTTTAAATATTTATTTGTAGAAACATTCTTGGAATATTTTTGTGCCACTCAGTCTCTTTCCTTTACTTTCCTCTTATTTCCTCTCTCTCTCTCTCTCTCTGTCTTTCTCTGTTATCCTCTTGCCACTATCACGTGATCCGTGACGGCCTAAGGCTGCGTTCGTTTTCGCATCGCCTTCGATCGGATTGGTCACGACTTTCTGAGCTGCTTGCTCTATAGTCCTGTAGGAAAGTGGTTATACACCATTAGATGTACACCGCTTCCGTACATTAAATTTCTAGAAGAAACAATGGAACGCAGATTCTGAACAACATAACAATATTTATTTACAGTGGAATTCAGTAGCTCGTTGCCCTAGGTTACTGAGACGCCTTCTGAATGATTTCCGTGGTTATTTGTGAAGCTCTGGTGCTGACATGTGAGAGAGCTCTGTTGGACGTCTTGGCTCGACGGAGATCAGTCAACGAAGATAGTGAGAAAAGGCGCCAAAGCTGGGTGTCGAACTCCACGCATGCGCATGAGACTCTTCCTGTATTCCTTCCGGAACTAGTCCCTGCGCATGCGTGGATAAAACTCCGGACATTGAACATATAACAGTCGTCTGCTATAAGTTGTCACTAAACAAAGAAATCCCTGAGCTAAAAGGTGGTCTATATAGGGATGATGCTTTATTCATCATCTCTAGTAATAACAAATCATTCATTGAGAGAATAAGAAAGAAAATTAGAAATTTTTTTAGAAGTTTTAACTTAGACATTACATACGAATATGGTAATAACATTGTAAATTTTTTAGATACCACTCTCAACATAGAAACTAGATTATACCACCCATATAGAAAAGAAAATGAAGTTACTAGATATGTAAGTAGATTGTCCAATCATCCACCTAATGTATTAAATTCTATAGTTAAAAGTATTTCTGAGAGAATTACTAAATTATCTTCCAACATTGATATATTTAATTCTAATTCAAACTACTATAATATGGCCTTGTCTAAAGCTGGATATGCCCAAAAAATTTATTTCCTTAGTCCTGGTAGGACATCTCTTCTTGATGCAGATAATAATAATAGTAATAATAATGATAGTAGTACAAATGGTAACAATAACAACAATAATAATGATAATAATAATAATAATAATCATAGATGTGATAACAAACCTAATAACTTAAGTAGTAGTAATAATGGACCAAATAAAAAGCAACCCTATTTGCCTAAAAATTTAACTAATAAGAAAGGTAATAAAGTGCATTTTAATAGTAAACTACATGCTAACACTAGTAATAAACCAATGTTAGTAGACAGTAATGTTGAATCAGATGATAAAAATAATAAGCATCCCACAACTAAAAGAACTTCCAATCATAATAATAATATTGTTCTGGGAAGTAATAGTAATCAAAGTATACCCCATACTCACCCACACAATAAATTTAAGAGAAAAAATAAAACTCTATCTGGTTAAATATACCCTTCAACTGTGCAATATCCACAAATATTTACAAAAAATTTATGAATATTTTACAAAAAAATTTCCCTTTTTCCCACAGATATAGTAAAATCTTCTCTTGTCATACAGTCAGAATTTCTTACTCTACCCTTCCTAATGTAGGTACAATCATAGCTAGGTTAAACAAAAAGAACATCAGGTCAGCTAGAATAAATGAAGTTAAAAATAATGGTCATATGAATACGCATAATAATCTAGCTAATACCAATAATGATGCTACTAATAATTATACAAATAGAAGTGAAAATAACAATGACAAAAGAAATTATGAAGATAATAACAATATGCTTAGTCCTACCAACCATAATTTCAACCAACAAATAGAATGCAGCAGTAATGACGTTGCGGTTTTAACTGAAGTTGATGATAGGCCCAACTCCAATGGAAATAATAGGGATCAAGGACCTAGTTCATATAATATCAATATGCCTAATGTTGAAGGAATAAGTCTAACTGATAGCACATCAAGAAACGAGTTAAATAATGATGGTAATGATCAATATATACCTAAGAATAGAATTGAGGAATTGATAAATGATATTAGTGTAAATAATTGTAGTAATAATAATAATAAAGATATTAGAAATAATATAGGTGGGGTTGATAACCCCACCATGTGCAACTGTAGAAAAAAAGTCCCATTGTCCTTTATTTGGATTTTGTTGCACCCGTAACATAGTGTACAGATGCATCATTAGTACAATAACCGAGAATTATATTTATATAGGATGTAGTATTAACCTGAAACAGAGAATATATAACCATAGGTCCTCGTTTAGACTTAGACATAAGGCAAATAGTACGACATTGGCAAGTAAAATTGGGAGTTAAAAGATAATGGTATTAATTTTAGCCTTAAATGGGAAATTATAAGAAAAGCTCAACCTTATAGAAATAATAGATATGGATGTGAATTGTGTTCTATGGAAATATATGAAATTTTTAAACTTAGAAATAATCCTAATCTAATCAATAATAGATTAGACCTTAGGGTATCATGTGTACACTGCTCTACTCGCACTTTTAAATTTAAAAAAAAAAAGTTTTTATAAAGTAGCTAAAGTTATCAAATTATAGTACTTTAACTTCTACTATGGTCATCTAGGACTATCAATTAGCACATATTTTTAAATTGGAAATTGAACCTTTATAACATATATTCCTGATCTCTCACCTTAACATTTAATCTACTTGTGCTAAATATGATTTCAACTTTACTCCATAGAAGATTTTTTTCACACCACTTCTGCTATTGCTGCTAGTTTTCTCAATATGCATCTTAACCCTATCTAGCTTATAAGAATAGGAAATTCTCATAAGTTTTTTACTTTATTTAATGCTTGACTTTAAAAGTATCTTTATTGTTGCTGTTATTACAGCAATAGTTGTCTTGTTTTATTTTGTATTTTTAACTTAAATAATTATAATCCTTATGCCCTAAATTAATCGAATCCTTATTCAATTAATATTCTTTAATTAGCCCAGGTTAACCTTGAAACAAATTCATGAATAATGAAACTTTTAATCAATCATCAGATTCCTGTATTGATTATCCTTGTTATTTCCTAACACCTTTTCTTTTTTCAGTCCCTTAAACCTTAGTAAACACATTATTATAAACTAATATAAATCCGATACTAATTTTTATTCACATTATAAAAATAAAGCTTACCTATGTGTCTCCTAAATAGTATCATTATTTTATTTTCAGCTATAATTTTTTTTAAAAATAATTCAAAATAGTTTTCATGAACCCAATATACTTAATATCCTTAAACTTTACACCCTATCTATAGCCCCTGAATTCAATACTGACATTACTTCATGATTTTTGTATAAAATAATTACATCTCATTTTATTTATTTTATTAACATACCTCTTATTGTGAAAATATTAGTTAAACTAATATTGTTATCTGTATAACTATACTGATACTATATAACTATACTGTATAACTATACTGTATAACTATACTGATAAGAAGGGAAATAACCCTGAAATCCGGATACGTTCGTGCTGCTGGTCGTGGTGAGAGGGATAACTCCCTTGGCAAACAGGACACAGTCGTGTGTCGATAAGCCAGCTGGAGGAGATGTCCTCCTGGGGCTAAAAGCAACAGTAACATCCACCCCTAGGGGTCAGCCACACTTAAGTGGCAATATACTACACTTTATCGTGCAGTTACTGTTAATACTTCATTTAGAGAATTAACATTGCTTGTTTTCACCTTTTCAATATCAGTGAAGAATGTCACTGGAAAAGAAGATATAAGATTTTGCCAGGTTTTTCTCTCTCACCAAGGTCATCAGCTGTCGAACGCCGAAGAAGGGAAATAACCCTGAAATCCGGATACGTTCGTGCTGCTGGTCGTGGTGAGAGGGATAACTCCCTTGGCAAACAGGACACAGTCGTGTGTCGATAAGCCAGCTGGAGGAGATGTCCTCCTGGGGCTAAAAGCAACAGTAACATCCACCCCTAGGGGTCAGCCACACTTAAGTGGCAATATACTACACTTTATCGTGCAGTTACTGTTAATACTTCATTTAGAGAATTAACATTGCTTGTTTTCACCTTTTCAATATCAGTGAAGAATGTCACTGGAAAAGAAGATATAAGATTTTGCCAGGTTTTTCTCTCTCACCAAGGTCATCAGCTGTCGAACGCCGAAGAAGGGAAATAACCCTGAAATCCGGATACGTTCGTGCTGCTGGTCGTGGTGAGAGGGATAACTCCCTTGGCAAACAGGACACAGTCGTGTGTCGATAAGCCAGCTGGAGGAGATGTCCTCCTGGGGCTAAAAGCAACAGTAACATCCACCCCTAGGGGTCAGCCACACTTAAGTGGCAATATACTACACTTTATCGTGCAGTTACTGTTAATACTTCATTTAGAGAATTAACATTGCTTGTTTTCACCTTTTCAATATCAGTGAAGAATGTCACTGGAAAAGAAGATATAAGATTTTGCCAGGTTTTTCTCTCTCACCAAGGTCATCAGCTGTCGAACGCCGAAGAAGGGAAATAACCCTGAAATCCGGATACGTTCGTGCTGCTGGTCGTGGTGAGAGGGATAACTCCCTTGGCAAACAGGACACAGTCGTGTGTCGATAAGCCAGCTGGAGGAGATGTCCTCCTGGGGCTAAAAGCAACAGTAACATCCACCCCTAGGGGTCAGCCACACTTAAGTGGCAATATACTACACTTTATACTGATACTCTATTCAGACTAAAGGAAAAAAACCCTATTTGACCCATATACCTAGGGTTTTAATTCCTCAACTTTTTGATAGTAGTAAAATGACCTGGTACCACTCTGACCAGGGAAACCTTTATAATCTAATACATTTATAGCCATGTCCATGCATACTGCTTACACCTTCCCTTTCCTTAGAAGTAATTGTCCCTTATGCTAGATAAGAGACAATAAAATCAGAGACAGTTAGAACTTTGGCCTAGACTCAATTACTAGCCTGATAAACAGAGTATAGGCCACATAGAGAACATTTCCTTAATCAGTTGCCACCATTCTAAAACTAAGCATTTAGGCACAATCTATATTTGTATATGAATACATATATTGTCAATACACATTCATGCACTCGTGACACATCCACATATTATACTACAGGCATATATATGTATCTATATGCGTGACTCCATTAAGTATAGCTATATATATATAATGTATTATTGTATTTGTGGATGACCATGTTGCCAGTTTAGCCAATAAAAACACACGCCCAATATATTTGGTGTTCACTTGCTTCTTTTTTATCTTATATAGTGTATATAATGCGTATGTTTTTAGTGGCTAAACTGGCTTATACACACACACACACACACACACACACATATATAAATAAACTTAGATATGTTTCGACCAAAGTATGGTCCAGGTCATGTCTAACTTAATAGCACCACCTGATAGGATTATCTAAATCCTTTTTATAGTCAAGATTTGTTTATGGTCCATTCAAGTAATGAGTTCTTATTGAGTGAGTTCTATCCAGGTATGGGTGGCTTGTCAGGTATTCCTTGAAGAAATCTGTCTGGACTCCGTTTAAAGCTGATAGGATCCATTTCCTTTTTTATCTGTTTCGGGACAATGTTAAACAGGGCAGGGCCTGTTGAGGAAAAGAAATTATGTCGCAGTGTACCTATATGTTGTGATCCTGAATTGAGCAGGGGACGTATGGCTCGTGGTCCCAGCCTTGGATGAACCTTGAAACTAATGTTGAGGTCGTTTGGGTAATGCTGGAGGTATATTTCCCACATCGTAGAAATGATGTACCGCTCGCGGCGGCGCTGGAGAGAGTAGAGCTTCAAGGCTAAATTCCTCTATTTACATAATATCGAGGTCTCTTTCATTCTTTTGTTGTCTTACCATTTCTATCAATACACACACACACACACACACACACACACACACACGCTTATTTATTTAAGGAAAATAAGACAAGGTAGAGAATACTAAATTAAGTTTATCACGAAAAACATTTTAGTACCAGTTTCAGTCTTTGCGACTTTTTCAACTTAGAGCAAAGCATGAAAAACAACTGAATTGCGGAAAAAATAAATGAAATGTTTTAAAAAATATTTCCATAGTTTTCAAATGCAAGGGACATTTTCCTTTTTTCATTCTGTCTCTGTCTCTCTTTTTTATCCTTCTGAGTTCTAGCAGCAGTTGGTAGTAGTTTGATAGGAATTCAGCAGTAGTAGTAAAGAAAGGAGGTGGCGAAGAAGAAGAAGAATAAGAAGAATGCGGGAGTGGTATGACAGTAGCAGGATGTTGGTGGAATCCTTTTAAATGGTCAGTCCTAAAAGTGACCTGTTGTGGCTGGAATAGTAGTGATTGGAATTGTTCTGAATAAATTTATGTCAAGTAACTCTTTTGAATATATCGTTTTTAGTATTTGCGTGTGTGTTATTCTAAAGTCATTTGTTGCAGCATTTATGTTTATATATACACAGATATAAGTATATACATATGTATGTACGTATGAGGGTAACTGCGGCAGCATAATTTTGTCGCCAAGTAAACACGGTTAGACATTCAATAACTTTGATTAACTTTTATCAAATTTCTTGGTCCTTAAATTTTCAAGAGAAAAGTATTTATTACCTTAATATAATATTAAATAATAATCCGTTCTACTATAGGCACAAGGCCTGAAATTTGCGGGTGGGTATTAGTTGATTACATCGACCCAGTGTTTCACTGGTACTTAATTTATCGATCCCGAAAGAATGAAAAGTAAAGTCGACCTCAGCGGAATTTGAACTCAGAACGTAACGTGCGATTCTGCCAGCTCGCAGTCTTATAATATTAAATAATAATATTCAAAAAGTGAGAAGAAAACTGTAAGCAAATTTACTCCCTTATCGATTAAATTTATGGAAATTTACTAACAAATCTACATAATGACAATGGTCAATATAAAGATCTTCACTCGTGAACGACAATTTTTTTTTTTTCAGAATCGAATCCTCCATAACCAAAAACGTGGGGTTCCGTAAAAAAAAAAAAATCAATATATATCCATTTTACCGAAAGTTATGACGGAAAAATCGAATCTTGTGAATTTTCCGAAAGTCCTCTCTCTACCCTCCAGGGTCGTTAGCGCAATTCCTTTTTTTTTATTTTCGTTTTCTACATATTTGTTAACACCCAGTAGGTTGGTTTATAATAATAATTTTTTTTTGTTCACGTGTGAGCAAGTTTGTTTACACTGTTCATAAATTATCATCCGTAATCTACCAGAAGGAATATTTGGAATTCTAGTCGCACCTAATTTACCGAATTTTGCGTGTGTGTTTGGAAACGGTTATGTAAGCTTTAAAAGTGTTATGGAAACATTAAAAGTCGATCATATATTACTTACAGGAATCCATGATTGTTAAGCGGAGCTGCTGAGTGAAGTATGTAAGTGATGGAAGAAAGCAGTGTTAAATCTGTGAAGATTGATGACCCACTGCTTGCCTTAGCGTAACAATATAAACTATTCAACTTGGTGTGAAGTTAGAACAATGTTAGCAATAACTTTATATGAGAGGCGTTGCAAGTTACGTCACTAAACTTGGGCGAATCATTCAACAGGAGATCACATTATGCGAGTAGCCTACAGATAATCAACACAATTATACCCAGCTGTTACAATTCTTTGTAATTTTGTTATGGGCGAAGGAGTGGCTGTGTGGAGCAATGCTTTAATCGAACATTGTAAATATAATCAAATTATTATTGTATATTTAAAATTGTAAATATTTAATCGATACAGCTACTTCATCCCTTTTATGTTTGTCTGTCCATGTTCGTCCCCTCTTTCTAATACCTTTATGGTAAATATTTATGAAATAAAGTAGCTTGCTTACCAACCACATGGTTCCGGGTTCATTCCCACTGCGTGGCACCTTGGGCAAGTGTCTTCTACTATAGCCTCAGGCCGACCAAAACCTTGTGAGTGGATTTGGTAGACGGAAACTGAAAGAAACCCGTCGTATATATGTATGTGTAGTGAAACTACCTATCGCCATTAGATACAAACTACTATCGCCATTAGATACAAACTACTATCGCCATTACATACAATCTTCTCATTTAAATATAAATAAATGCGAGCGTAGTAGAGAACCCATTCCTTGTCCATCACGTGACTGATAATTATTCGAATCGGCAACTTCTTCGAACCTTTCCCGCCAGAACGCAAACTGACCAATCACGGCCCCTAATAAGGTCACGTGATAGAGTAAAATTCTAAAGGCATTTGGAGCCCTCTTAACGCTATATATAGATCAACTCATACCCAATAATTTGTCTCGGTCCA
>NC_142929.1:17116601-17144101 GCF_046866305.1 Octopus bimaculoides | reverse complement strand
CAACAAAACTTAAGGCAAATGCCTTCATAATTTGTTTTGCTGTTCTCATATGACTGCAGCTTTCTGCTGAGTCAAGAAAATTATTTAAATCTCTTTTAAATTTTAGATCTTATTTAATTCGTTCCATTTTACTTCTTTAAGACTTTGAGGGACTTTGGCCTCTTCAATATTCCATGAAGTGGGCTTCAAAACATCTAATAATTTTCCAAGTTTAGTTTTATTAAAATCAGAATCTAAATTATTCATTCTTAAACGCTGTTTATTTTTCACTTCATAATCTTACTTTTATTTTATCAATTATTTTATCAATGAAGTTTTCTCGTTGAGCGAATGGTTTACACTTTTCGTTTCCATCAAACCTCATGCATTTAATAGGATCATTTTGTACTACTAAACTCATTAATTCATGTGAATCCTCCTGTTTTCCTATTATATAAACGAATTCATTCTATGCCTAAAGATTTTTGTCAGCCTTTATGAAACATAACCATCCTTCTTGTACTGCTTTTTCATAATAGTCCATACAATAGTTAAGTCAAGCTTTGTTTTCAATCTGTATTCAACGCCAGAAAACTTATGTTGAGAGTTGAGGAAACTACTGAATAGATGAATAAACGCCACCATACTGCTTTAGTCGATTTGATTCTTCAGTAAACCTATTGTGAGCCAAATGCCACAGTTTATTTATATTATTTCAATACAATGCTTTAACTGAAAATATTTGAAGCTGAGACTTTTATTAGTCTGGTGACACCATTGAATCCATTTGTAACCGTCTCAGAAATAAGTTCTAGTCGATGACTCAAACAATACCAAATTGTAGTCACTGGAAAGGAAGTTTTAATCTCTCGTAGCATCAAACAAAAACAAATAGTTATACAAATACAGTGTCTATTTAATATACTACAAGTGATAAAAGGAGTGGCAGTATAAGGACACGAGTAAAGCGGCGTAATTTTGGGTAGGTGATATATATACAAATACACAATTACACGCATGGATATATATATATATATATATATATATATATATATATATATATATATATATATATATATATATATATATATATATATATATATATATATAT
Source organism: Octopus bimaculoides (assembly GCF_046866305.1). Taxonomy (NCBI): domain Eukaryota; kingdom Metazoa; phylum Mollusca; class Cephalopoda; order Octopoda; family Octopodidae; genus Octopus; species Octopus bimaculoides. The sequence continues at coordinate 17,143,011 of NC_142929.1, read as the reverse complement.
ATATGTAAGGGACGACCGTGCGAACTCAAAAAGGAGAAATGGTGACGAATGGAAAAACAGAGGACTCCTTTTATTTAAACGTGTCACACGGTCGAACACACAATATATATCAATAATGATATACATGATATGTTATGCGACGATAACATAGATGACCAGTAATGAAAGACCACAACCGTATTAGATGAATAACAGATATATTTATTGTAGCGTTAAAGATGTATGTCTGTGTGAGAGTGTGAATGCGACATATAAGAACATAATCAAAGACAGGCCGTCATACAAAGAAAAGTGTGTATGTGAGTGATACATGTGTGTATGAGTGTTTACAGCAGATAGAAAGAGAGTCAATAACACGTGAGCAATTATACCAGTTCTTTAGTACACTATAGGAAAAGTTCTGTATGTGAAAGTGAGGGGGCTCAGTGTGGCATAGCTGATCACTTGTTGTGATGTCGTGGCATCGATGCCGGGCCGTGATTCTTGTTATACAGATGTTCGTCGCTGGCTGAGAACTCTTGTCTGTTTATTTATCGTGGTGAAGCTGAGTCACCTAACAGAATCGAAGAGAGAGATGTGCCGCGGAGGTTTGGTTTGGTGTACATAGTAAGTCGTGTTGAGGCTGCTTGGTAGTAATCGTGTTGGTCATGACGATGATGCTGGATAGTAGTCGTAGAAACGTGTTGCTGATATGGCGACGGCGGTGGTCATCGTTGGCTGGACGAAGCTGTTGAAGTGGTCGCTGGAACTGCTGCTGCTGTCGTGTGGTACACGGAACAGTTCTCAAAGAGAAACTGGACCGAGACAAATTTGTGGGGTATGAGTTAAAGCTATTTATAACAAACTATTGGCTCCCGATGGCTTCAGTTTGATACTCTATCACGTGACCTTATTAGGGGCTGTGATTGGTCAGTTTGCGTTCTGGCGGGAACGGCTCGAAGAAGTTGCCGATTCGAATAATAATCAGTCACGTGATGACAAGGAATGGGTTCTCTACTACGCTCGCATTTATTTATATTTAAATGAGAAGATTGTATGTAATGGCGATAGTAGTTTGTATCTAATGGCGGGAGGTAGTTTCACTACAGATATATATACATATAAATGCACACAATCATTCTTATATGCAAAGTGCTTGCCAGAGGGCTCTAGAATTTTCAGGAGAGACATTTACTAATTTCAAACAAGTATAACATTTTAGTCTACTTCAAAATAATATCTTCTGTCTTCAACTCACCTGTATCACTCCAGCCATTTATGTGAAGGCCCCATACAAGTTCTCCAAAGTGAAAGTGTCTAGTCCCTTTGTCACATCTCAATGCCTTCAAAACGTTTGCCTTTTAGGTTCTCCTTCAGCTTAGGGAACAACCAAACGTCACAGAGTGCAAGGTTTGGACTGTAGGGCGTGTGAAGGACAGTCCTGAGGTCCATACTGAAGCAGAAGAGTTAATAGCTTGCTCGAAGTCATCTTGTTTGAGGAGACACCCAAAAGATGACCCTAAGAAAACGAGAGTCGGTTTTTGCTCTATGATTTTTATGGACTTGAAGAGGATAGGGTGCTCCTGGATAAAATTGTCTAGATACAACGGTAATTATTTCAATTAAAACCATAAGTACTAATGTGAAAGAGCAATGCTTGCACCAAAAAATATCACTATCAACAGCATAAACAATAATTCATTGGATCGCAGTTCAGAAACTACACAGACTTATATACCTATAGATTCAGTTCGTAATCCTGCAGAGGCAGTCAACTGTCCTGTTGAATTCTTAAGTTCTTTGGAACCTCCTAGGCATCCATCAGATGGACTTTTGTAAAATGTAAGCGCCATCATCATGCTAAATGCAGATCCTGTGTAATAGCAACAGTTCGGCATGTTATACAGGCTACTATTTTGAATGGTTGTTCTATAGGAGAAGATACTTTCACACCTACACTACCCTCGGTACCAACTAACACAAAACTAGCCTTTATAGCTACAATAGCCCTGATACCAACTAACACAGAACTAGCTTTCGTATTCAAAGGCTACATTATCCAGTAAAACTCGGCTTTGCTGCGTCTATAAATAAATCACAACTCGGAGAACATCGTTTCTTTGATAGGCAATGTAGTAGAGTTGAACGTACACGTGATCTTTTTATTTATTGACATTTTGGGAAAGCATGTAATGTATTCAGCTGGACAAAAGTATGTTTTCGCTCGAGTAACAAAAAATAACTCTGATATATATATATATATATATATATATATATATATATATAACATACACACACATACATACGCATACCCAGTACCAACATACACACACATACAAACGCATACCCAGTACCAACATACACGGAACACACATGCACACACATACACATCACCTGGATAAACCCAACGTACAAGGACACCTAATAAATGCAACACACACATACATGCTCACACACACATGCACCCTCATGCACACACACACATACAGTTGTTCTCTCACACACACACGCACCACAATGACAATTCAAACACAAACATACTTAGAGACACACACAAACTCACGTACACACACATAACACCTCCACCAACACACAACACAAATAGACATACGTACACATACAGACATACACATACATATGAACCATCACACACACATACGGTTGTTTACACACACACACACACCACAAGAGTATTTAAAACAACACACTCACTCGGACAGAGAGAGACACACACACACTCCCACACTCACAAAAAACACTCCCACGCACACACACAGATGCACACATACATACACACACAGACGCACACATATGTACACACCCTCACACATACATACGGTTGCGCTCTCTCTCACACACACACACCACAAGGACGATTAAAACAACACATACACACTCAGAAAAATAGATATACGCACACTCTCACGTACACACACCTAACATCCCCACCGACACAAAAAACACTCAAACACACTCATATACACTTTCCACAATAAACTCTGGGACCAATAAAAACGGCACACACACACACACACACACACACGGACACAAACACACATATATACACACACACATAGAGATGTGCACAAAACCAGTGAACCATGACAGACTGTCACAGACCAACCAAAAATAAAATTAAAAAATCCTTTTTAACTCTTCTTCCCTCCCACCCCAGCTAGCCAGTCATACTGTCTCTTAAGACAGTAAAACATTCCCTCAATATACACAAGAGGAAAAAGCCAGGTCAGTTCCTCTTCAACTTTATTGTCAAAGAATATGTATAAGAATATGTATATGTATTGTCAAAGAATATGTATAAGAATATGTATATGTATTTTTCCATATGTGTATTTTCATACATTGTTTTTAACATTTTCATTTTAATATCAGAGAATGTGTGATAATCAGTATGTAACAATACAAAGTTCATACAAAGCTTTATACTTTAAATATATTTTATCATCAAAGAATGTATATATGCATTTTAATTCTCGAACTGTTTTTTAACATTTTTTATTATTCTCAAAGACTTTTGATAATCTTTTTCTAAAAAAGTGAAACCGGTTAAGTAAATAAATATTTAAAAAAAAAATAAGTGCATTTTCAAACCTTCTTTCATATATATATATATATATATATATATAACACAGGATGTGTGTCTGTCTGTGTGTTAGTGATGTTAAAACTTGAGATCCACCCAACAGATTTTAATGAAATTTTACACATGCATTACATAGGGTCCATGGAGTGTTATGGGCCCAAACAATTTCAACTTCTTGCCTAATGCGGGCCCAGGGACAGATAAATCGCATTTTAAAAGCATTTTTGCAACGTTAAGGCTTGAAGAATATCCAGTCGCTTTCCTCCAAATTTGCAGCAAACATTAATCAAACTCCTCGAATTGCTGTTGACTAAAACAAATTTCCGACGCCGACTATGCCCCACGCCCCATGCAGATTAATCAGATTTCAGTATACTGTACTGGGTTTTATCTTTGGTTTAGGTTATTTTCCGACGACAAAATCGTGATACTACTTATGTATTATAAGTAGCGTATAATATTTCATGAAAACCTTTTTGTTTAATTTGGCAGAGGAAATGAAAACATTAAAGTTTTTGTCGGCGCCCCGTTGTTTCTTCAGGTTACCATCCTGCGCGCCATCGAGACATGTGCGTGTGTGCGCGGCTGGGTAAAGGCACAACAAACCCATTCATTCGTTCTCCAGAATGGTCCGGCAGCATGTCTGCTTTCTATGTCATCCATGTCTTAATTATATAATGCAAAATGTTCATACAAAAAGAAAAAAAAAACCGCTGTTGTGACTCGCAGCCATTTGGGTTTGACCGCGTGACCACTTCCGGAAGCTACGCTTGCCACCTGCAATTAGTCCCAGCCTGTGTTCCCCCCACCCCGTTTAGTCGGTCGAGTAAATACAGGCTGTCCCAGAATTAAAGATGATTTGAGTGAAATCGGATGCATTTTTAAAAAATTCACTTTTATTTATGTTCATCATGTTTAATATGTGTTAAAAGTGTATAAATTTTACATTTCGTTTATAATTTTATTTTCATCTCTGTTGGACTCTTCTTATTTGTCCGTGACAGCTTTTTTTTTTCAATTTGGCAGCAATCATTTTCTTTACCTCCATCTTCAAGATGGAGCAATCGTTTAGTTGAGCTTAAAGAGCACATTCAGTTAGCAGTGCAGGAGCTAACTCCTGAAATGCTTCAAAATGTGTTTCACAACGCTAAGGAGAGTTTTGAAGTATGCAGGGATACAGACATGTTGAACATTTTCAATAAAAGTTTGACGTAAGATTTATTAAACTTTGTTTTGGTAATAAACATAAAATTCTGTCAGTTTTTAAAAAATTTGTTCAATTTCATTGAAACAAATAATTAATTCTGGAACACTCTCTATGGTGTAGCGTTGTTAGTTGTTGCGTTGCTCGAGTAAATATTATAATCAAAGGTCTTCTCATCGTAAATATTCCATCCTTTTGTTAAGCATATTGTATCAAGGAGTATATTATCCAAAATGTATCGCTCCTTTATAGGCGTAGCTGTGTGGTTGAGAAGCTTGCTTTCCGACCATGTCGCCTTGGGTTCAGTCCCACTGTCCGGCACCCTGGGCAATTCTCTTTCATTACAGCTCCGTACCGACCAAAGCCTTGTGTATTATATAATTGCCGTTACGGTATTGATATATAACATAACACACACAACTCACTTATTATTGCAATATAATAAACAAAAGAAGCTCGTGTATGAAATTGATCTTTTTTCTACTTCAATTGTTACATGTTTTTTTTCTTATAAAATGCACACATACAAGAGGAGTAGGCCGTTGGCTCCTCTAGAGATGGCTAGGACGTCACCTCTGTAGAGGCCAAAGAGAAGTGAGGGAAACTTCTCCCTTAAGATGTCTACTACGATGTACTGTCGGATAAGATCACAGACATCGGCGCTGGCATATGCTCTCATAGCTACATCAAAGGAGTCCCCGGGGTCAGATTGCTTGACCCAAGTCGAATCTTTGCCGAAAAGCACCGTCTTCCTGGCATGCATGATAACTCTAAGATCACTATTACTAATATCTGTGAAGCCCTTGGCAAAGGAAAGTGCCTCCAACAATGATTCTTTAGAAATAGATGGATAAAAGTCGACAATGTCGAACTGTGTACATCTAGCCCTGCCTCTGCCCTGGTAGGCAATAAATCGTGAGGTTACCTCATTGGTGCTGTGCCATAGAGAGAGACTAGTGTGTCTTCTTATGTCATCATTAATCTTCCTAAATATGTACTCATTTGCCTGGCCAATCTCAGACTTGGCCGAGTCGATCAGGAAGCATTTGGGGTTAGAGGCCGATCAGAGGCTGGAAGGGTCGTCTATGAGACTACAGTGATACCTTGACCTGTTATCCGCAATAACAGTAATGTACCATCCAGGAGCAATATTAGCAGATTAACCAGATCTCACGCCAATACAATTGCCACGCACAGAGATAATAACCAGTCCGAGACCAGCATCACAGAGAGCGTCACCGAAGACCCTGGTACCTCCACTACAGATAATGAAGAAACCATAGACACAAATAGAGTGACCAGGCCCACAACGTGTGTTACTGCCAGTATAATCGCCGAACCTCGAAATAATGACCAATCCAAGACCAGCGATTTGGGGGAGGTATCCGCCATTCCCAGTACCATTATGATAACCAAATAATTATCTTCGACACCGATGGGATGACCGGCACCATATGTTATAAGGAGTGCGAATAGTGCCACATCCCATGTTTGTAAATATATTGGATCTGCGAGTACTTCTTTCAAGTGGCGTTTTCTTAACCACCAGCCATCCTTCAGAGTCCCAGAAAGTCGGTTTGTCACGTCCCTGGCCCGCCATGTGTAGCACCTCAAAGATCAAGGACCCCCGTGTGATATCAGGTGGAAACTAATATACTGTATACTAATATACTGTATACTAAAATACCGTATACTAATAGTAGTGACCATTGCAAGATCTGCATCGAGGAGAAAGCCAAGATTCTTAAGGACTCTACGAAACCTAGCGCGTTAAATAGTCGTAAAGAAGTGTTTTCTAAATGTCCACTTCAAGCGCTACTTCCGGGAAAATTGGATCACCCCGTTTGCTGGTTAGGCCTCTTCGGGCCTATAAGAATTATTTCTTTTCCTCTGGTTCAGGGGAGATAACCTGTCCTCATTAATTTTTTTTTATTTGTTAAGATGTATTTCCAGATTTCTGAGCGTTTCCTCACGTCTGCAACGTAGAAATTTTAAAACTTTGTCGTTATATAGAGTCTGACGAGCTATACACGGCTTTGGCTTTGTGAATGCGAAGTCTTGGGTAACTCTATGTCCAAGATATACAATTTTGTTGTAACAATTACTACTCTATTCTTTAGAGTGTGCATATTTCTGATATACAGGGTGACCACAATGTCTGGGTACATGAGGATTAACGCATACTTTAAGAATTTATTATTTCTTATATTTAATTGTTTACGCTAAGATAATATTTACTCCATGTACCCAGACTTTATGGACACCCTGTATGTTGTTTTGTTTTAAACTATATATATACACGTGAAAGTAGAACGTATGAATGAGTGCTCAACAACGCATTGGTGGATAAATAATTTTTTTAGTTGTGATATGTGTGTGTGTGTGTATGTGTGTGTGTGTGTATGTGTGTGTGTGTGTGTTTGTGTATACATGCATATATATATTAGGTCGGTGCATAATTATTGCAGCTTTTTTCAATAAATTTTATTCCACAAAAACAATAACAACATTTAACAAAAGCATCTTTAAATGATTATTCCGGAGCATATTCACCATCTTCCCATTTGCTTGGCAGCCGGTCGGAATAGTCATTTAAGGATGTTTTTGTTAAATGTTATTGTTTTTGTTGAATAAATACTTTGTATGTATGTATGTATGTATGTATGTATGTATGTATGTATGTATGTATGTATGTATGTATGTATGTATGTGTGTGTGTGAGTGTGTGTATGTATTTGTGTGTGTGAGTGTGTGTCTGTTTGTGTTTGTTTTTGTATTATGAGTAAAAGAATTTCACATTAGACTGAAGGATTGCTCAATACTTCTGGTAGAGTACAAATTTATTATTCTTTAACAAGAATCCTATTAACAAGGTTCCTAAGTTTCTGTCAAGTAAGCTGTATGTATGTATGTATGTATGTATGTATGTATGTATGTATGTATGTATTTGCAGATTTGTATGTTTTATGTTTGTATTCTCATGCATATAGTTGCATATCAAGACATGCTCATATATATTTAAATGCTAAACTTCTGGAAAGTTTTACAGATTTTTACAGTTCCAGTGATGGCTTGAATCTGTAGTTTTCGAATTAGCTTTCTCCCCTCTGGTTTTGAGAAGCCTAATTTCTCAAGATTGGTATTTAGGCAGTATGTTATATACCCCCAGGGCCTGTATGTATGTATGTATGTATGTATGTATGTATGTATGTATGTATGTATGTATGTATGTGTGTGTGTGTGTATGTATGTATGTATGTACGTATGTATGTATGTATGTATGTATGTATGTGTGTGTGTGTATGTGTATGTATGTCTGTATGTATGTAATGTATTTATGTATGTATGTATGTATGTATGTATGCGGTTTGCCACGAATACAACAACAGAGATTCCAATCTTTTGTAAAAACAGTTTTCAAAAATTTAAAATTTACTCTTCTTGTTGTGTCTAGGGAAAATCATGATGCCAATATTAACACACGCAATGGTTCAATTCCACTCCTTTATTATTAGTCAATTAGTTAAATATCCAACTAACCAATCGATCGTTTCATTAACTTGGTTAATAATATTGTATCTAACTCTCTCTAGATGCAACACAATTTGTTTCAACACACTGATTCCTATCAACAATCTGGCAAACCAAATACAAAAACGATTTAAAATTTACTCTCACCCCTATTTTAAGTCTTCGTGTTTCACTTTTTGGAAATTCCTCCGAGAAAAACACTTAATTTAAAATTCTCAAAAAGCAAAAAAAGAAAAAAAAAAAAGAAAAAGAAAACCCCGTTTGCTGGTTAGGCCTTTTCGGGCCTATAAGAATTATTTCTTTTCCTCTGGTTCAGGGGAGATAACCTGTCCTCATTAATTTTTTTTATTTGTTAAGATGTATTTCCAGATTTCTGAGCGTTTCCTCACGTCTGCAACGTAGAAATTTTAAAGCTTTGTCGTTATATAGAGTCTGACGAGCTATACACGGCTTTGGCTTTGTGAATGCGAAGTCTTGGGTAACTCTATGTCCAAGATATAAAATTTTGTTGTAACAATTACTACTCTATTCTTTAGAGTGTGCATATTTCTGATATACAGGGTGACCACAATGTCTGGGTACATGAGGATTAACGCATACTTTAAGAAATTATTATTTCTTATATTTAATTGTTTACGCTAAGATAATATTTACTCCATGTACCCAGACTTTATGGACACCCTGTATGTTGTTTTTTTAAAACTATATATATACACGTGAAAGTAGAACGCATGAATGAGTGCTCAACAACGCATTGGTGGATAAATAATTTTTTTAGTTGTGATATGTGTGTGTGTGTGTGTGTGTGTGTGTGTGTGTGTGTGTGTATGTGTGTGTGTGTGTGTTTGTGTATATATGCATATATATATTAGGTCGGTGCATAATTATTGCAGCTTTTTTCAATAAATTTTATTCCACAAAAACAATAACAACATTTAACAAAAGCATGATTATTCCGGAGCATATTCACCATCTTCCCATTTGCTTGGCAGCCGGTCGGAATAGTCATTTAAGGATGTTTTTGTTAAATGTTATTGTTTTTGTTGAATAAAATTTATTGAAAAAAAAGTCGCAATAATTATGCAATAATGTATATCATTTTACTGTGAAAATTATAAGAGTGGAAAATTTAGAAATAATTTCACACCCGTGGTTAGCGTGCGTAATAAAAACCACATGGACTACATATTTTCATATATAAAAGTACTTTGTATGTATGTATGTATGTATGTATGTATGTATGTGTGTATGTGTGTGTGTGTGTGAGTGTGTGTATGTATTTGTGTGTGTGAGTGTGTGTCTGTTTGTGTTTGTTTTTGTATTATGAGTAAAAGAATTTCACATTAGACTGAAGGATTGCTCAATACTTCTGCTAGAGTACAAATTTATTATTCTTTAACAAGAATCCTATTAACAAGGTTCCTAAGTTTCTGTCAAGTAAGCTGTATGTATGTATGTATGTATGTATGTATGTATGTATGCATGTATGTATGTATGTATGTATGTATGTATTTGCAGATTTGTATGTTTTATGTTTGTATTCTCATGCATATAGTTGCATATCAAGACATGCTCATATATATTTAAATGCTAAACTTCTGGAAAGTTTCACAGATTTTTACAGTTCCAGTGATGGCTTGAATCTGTAGTTTTCGAATTAGCTTTCTCCTTTCTGGTTTTGAGTAGCCTAATTTCTCAAGATTGGTATTTAGGCAGTACGTTATATACCCCAGGGCCTGTATGTATGTATGTATGTATGTATGTATGTATGTATATATGTATGTATGTATGTATGTATGTATGTATGTATGTATGTATGTATGTATGTATGTATGTATATATGTATGCGGTTTGCCACGAATACAACAACGGAGATTCCAATCTTTTGTAAAAACAGTTTTCAAAAATTTAAAATTTACTCTTCTTGTTGTGTCTAGGGAAAATCATGATGCCAATATTAACACACGCAATGGTTCAATTCCACTCCTTTATTATTAGTCAATTAGTTAAATATCAAACTAACCAATCGATCGTTTCATTAACTTGGTTAATAATATTGTATCTAACTCTCTCTAGATGCAACACAATTTGTTTCAACACACTGATTCCTATCAACAATCTGGCAAACCAAATACAAAAACGATTTAACATTGGTGGATAAATAATTTTTTTAGTTGTGATATGTGTGTGTGTGTGTATGTGTGTGTATGTGTGTATGTGTGTATGTGTGTGTGTGTGTATGTGTGTGTGTGTGTGTTTGTGTATATATGCATATATATATTAGGTCGGTGCATAATTATTGCAGCTTTTTTCAATAAATTTTATTCCACAAAAACAATAACAACATTTAACAAAAGCATGATTATTCCTTAGCATATTCACCATCTTCCCATTTGCTTGGCAGCCGGTCGGAATAGTCATTTAACGATGTTTTTGTTAAATGTTATTGTTTTTGTTGAATAAAATTTATTGAAAAAAAAGTCGCAATAATTATGCAATAACGTATATCATTTTACTGTGAAAATTATAAGAGTGGAAAATTTAGAAATAATTTCTCACCCGTGGTTAGCGTGCGTAATAAAAACCACATGGACTACATATTTTCATATATAAAAGTACTTAGTATGTATGTATGTATGTATGTATGTATGTATGTATGTATGTATGTGTGTGTGTGAGTGTGTGTATGTATTTGTGTGTGTGAGTGTGTGTCTGTTTGTGTTTGTTTTTGTATTATGAGTTAAAGAATTTCACATTAGACTGAAGGATTGCTCAATACTTCTGCTAGAGTACAAATTTATTATTCTTTAACAAGAATCCTATTAACAAGGTTCCTAAGTTTCTGTCAAGTAAGCTGTATGTATGTATGTATGTATGTATGTATGTATATATGTATGTATGTATGTATGTATGTATGTATGTATGTATGTATGTATGTATGTGTGTGTGTGTATGTATGTATGTACGTATGTACGTATGTATGTATGTATGTATGTATGTATGTATGTATGTATGTATGTGTGTGTGTGTGTATGTGTAAGTATGTCTGTATGTATGTATGTATGTATGTATGTATATATGTATGCGGTTTGCCACGAATACAACAACGGAGATTCCAATCTTTTGTAAAAACAGTTTTCAAAAATTTAAAATTTACTCTTCTTGTTGTGTCTAGGGAAAATCATGATGCCAATATTAACACACGCAATGGTTCAATTCCACTCCTTTATTATTAGTCAATTAGTTAAATATCAAACTAACCAATCGATCGTTTCATTAACTTGGTTAATAATATTGTATCTAACTCTCTCTAGATGCAACACAATTTGTTTCAACACACTGATTCCTATCAACAATCTGGCAAACCAAATACAAAAACTATTTAACATTTACTCTCACCCCTATTTTAAGTCTTCGTGTTTCACTTTTTGGAAATTCCTCCGAGAAAAACACTTAATTTAAAATTCTCAAAAAGCAAAAAAAGAAAAAAAAAAAAGAAAAAGAAAACCCCGTTTGCTGGTTAGGCCTTTTCGGGCTTATAAGAATTATTTCTTTTCCTCTGGTTCAGGGGAGATAACCTGTCCTCATTAATTTTTTTTATTTGTTAAGATGTATTTCCAGATTTCTGAGCGTTTCCTCACGTCTGGAACGTAGAAATTTTAAAGCTTTGTCGTTATATAGAGTCTGACGAGCTATACACGGCTTTGGCTTTGTGAATGCGAAGCCTTGGGTAACTCTATGTCCAAGATATAAAATTTTGTTGTAACAATTACTACTCTATTCTTTAGAGTGTGCATATTTCTGATATACAGGGTGACCACAATGTCTGGGTACATGAGGATTAACACATACTTTAAGAAATTATTATTTCTTATATTTAATTGTTTACGCTATGATTATATTTACTCCATGCACCCAGACTTTGTGGACACCCTGTATGTTGTTTTTTTTAAACTATATATATATATACACGTGAAAGTAGAACGTATGAATGAGTGCTCAACAACGCATTGGTGGATAAATAATTTTTTTAGTTGTGATATGTGTGTGTGTGTGTATGTGTGTGTATGTGTGTATGTGTGTATGTGTGTGTGTGTGTGTGTATGTGTGTGTATGTATGTATGTATGTATGTATTTGCAGATTTGTATGTTTTATGTTTGTATTCTCATGCATATAGTTGCATATCAAGACATGCTCATATATATTTAAATGCTAAACTTCTGGAAAGTTTTACAGATTTTTACAGTTCCAGTGATGGCTTGAATCTGTAGTTTTCGAATTAGCTTTCGCCTTTCTGGTTTTGAGAAGCCTAATTTCTCAAGATTGGTATTTAGGCAGTACGTTATATACCCCAGGGCCTGTATGTTCGTATGTATGTATGTATGTATGTATGTATGTATGTATGTATGTATGTATGTGTGTGTGTGTATATGTACGTATGTATGTATGTATGTATGTATGTATGTATGTATGTATGTATGTATGTGTGTGTGTATATGTACGTATGTATGTATGTATGTATGTATGTATGTATGTATGTATGTATGTATGTACGTATGTATGTATGTATGTATGTATGTATGTATGTATGTATGTATGCGGTTTGCCACGAATACAACAACGGAGATTCCAATCTTTTGTAAAAACAGTTTTCAAAAATTTAAAATTTACTCTTCTTGTTGTGTCTAGGGAAAATCATGATGCCAATATTAACACACGCAATGGTTCAATTCCACTCCTTTATTATTAGTCAATTAGTTAAATATCCAACTAACCAATCGATTGTTTCATTAACTTGGTTAATAATATTGTATCTAACTCTCTCTAGATGCAACACAATCTGTTTCAACACACGGATTCCTATCAACAATCTGGGAAACCAAATACAAAAACGATTTAAAATTTACTCTCTCCCCTATTTTAAGTCTTTGTGTTTCACTTTTTGGAAATTCCTCCGAGAAAAACACTTAATTTAAAATTCTCAAAAAGTAAAAAAAGAAAGAAAAAAAATGAAAAAGAAAAGAAAGACAACAAAGGTGAACAGAATAAGAGCTGTTGAAATATAGCTGGTCATGAATTCGACGTTACAAGGGACGGACGCAACTCATAGTATCTTTTCCTTCATATTTTTTCTCAATCGTGACTTTCGTTCTCCTTTTGTTACTGTAGTCCAGTGGTTCTCAACCGTTTTTCATCTATGGACTTCTTTGATTCCTGTTTCATCCAGGGGAACGGTCCTCCGGCATTCGATGTCAAAATATTTCTTCTATATTTTTTTTTTTTAGGGATTGTATTTTAAAAAAATGTTCAGAGGCACAGGCGTGGCCGCGTGATAAGAAGTTTACTTCATAACCATATGGTCCCGGGTTCAGTCCCACTGCGTGGCAGCTTGGACAAGTATCGTCTAATATAGCCTAGGATGGATCAAAACCTTGCGACTGGATTTGGCAGACGGAAACTGAATGAAGCCCGTCGTATACAGACACAGACACACGCACACATATACATACATACATACATACATACATACATGCATACATACGTACGTACATACATACATACATACATACATGTATGTGTATTTGTATGTGTGCGTGCGTGCGTCTTTGCAGCTGTCCCCCATACAACCGGCGTCCCCGTAAGCTAGCGGTTCGGCAAAAGAAATCGTTAAAGTTAGGACTAAGCTTCAAAGAAAAAAAAAAGTCCCGGGGATGATTTATTCAACTAAAAACCCTTCAAAGCGGTGCTCCAACATGGCCGCAGTCAATTGACTGAAACAAGTAAAAAAATAAAAGAATATTTTATGTATTATAGAAACACAATCAGTTTAACAACAAAATTGTAAGGACCCCCGACCCCAAGGACCATATGGAACCATTACTCTAGTCCGTTCGATTGTCTTTTTTTAACTTTTTTATTTTTATTTATTCTTTTATTCGGTTTTTTAATATTCTATTACTTGATTCAGTCATTTGACTTTGGCCATGCTGGAGCACCACCTTAAGGAGTTTTTAATTGAAGAAATCGATGCCAGGACTATTCTATCGTCTCTCTTGCTAAGTGAGGGGGACGTAAACACACCAACATCGGTTGTCAAGTGATGGTGAGGGGCCAAACACAAATACATATATAGATACATACGTACATACATACACACACACACACACACACACACACACACACACACACACACACAGACGATGTGTATGTGTATGTATGTAAAAATTTTACTGTAGTTTTAGCCCAAAGATGGGAGTCTTGAGCTCCCAGTTCGAAAATATAAGGACACAGATATTGTGTCGTATAGCCAGCTGATGTTTCCTGGGGTTAAAACAACAGTAACATCGTCCCACCAAGGACAGCCACATTATGTTGGCAAACAGCCTTTACTTTAAAGAACTGTCAATGAATGTCTTTCTTTGAGAGATTTAGAAATAACAATATATCTATATATCTGGATCACCGCCTTTAGTCGAGAAAATCGACCCCAGGACTTATTCTTTGTAAACCTAATACTTATTCTATCGGGCTCTTTTTGCCGAACCGCTAAGTTACGGGGACGTAAACACACCAGCATCGGTTGTCAAGCGATGTTGGGGGGGGGGGGGACTTTCACATACACACATACATACACACACACACAGACACACACACACACACACACACACACACACACACACACAAATATACATATATACGACAGGCTTCTTTCAGTTTCCGTTTACCAAATCCACTCACAAGGCTTTGGTCGGCCCGAGGCTATAATAGAAGACTCTTGCCCAAGGTACCACGCAGTGGGAATGAACCCGGAACCATGTGGTTGGTAAGCAAGCTACTTACCACACAGCCACTCCTGCGCCTATATATATATATATATATATATATATATATATATATATATATATATATATATATATATATATATATATATATATATATATATATATATATATATATATATATATATATATATATATATATATATATATATATATATATATATATATATATATATATATATATATATATATATATATATATATATATATATATATATATATATATATATATATATATATGTGTGTATATATATATATGTATATATATATATATATATATATATATATATATATATATATATATATATATATATATATATATATATATATATATATATATATTTATATTTCATTTACCTTTTTTAGTGCTTTTTTCCGTTATCGGATTTATCAAAAAGTGGTCTAAAGTTAGATTTCTTGACCTTTATATATAGAATTTTTTTTGTGACATTTGCCAAGGAAGGGAGAAGAAAGACGAAAAAAAACCCAACAAAGCGTTAAAAATATAAATAAAATGTAAATAAAAAATATATATATAATCATCCAACATTCTGACTTCCAAATTTTGACAGTGAACAGGTCATAGTTTCAAAGTAACGAAATTATTTTGACAAATTAAAATTAAATATTGAAGTGAATCTCACGACTTTTGTGTGTTTTTAAATAGCTTATAAACACCTTCCACGCTGCAATTGTTTTTCTTTCAGCACACAATCTCAGATCAAGTCACTTGCTAAGCAAGTACATCTCTGTAAGATATATATATATATATATATATATATATATATATATATATATATACACTTGGAAATGAACGCGTGGCGTTCAATTAAATAATAATATAAATAATATATATATATATATATATATAATCATTTTCCCAGAGGATGTAGCAACCGTTACCAATATAGCATAAGAATTTACCTTAGGAGATCATTAATTAGATTCCTTAAGGGTCATTCTCACAGTTTATATTTATATCATAAGGTTTTTAAACTTTTAAATTTTCATATTCAAAAGAGACAGAGTCTCTGTCTCTTTTGAATATGAAAATTTAAAAGTTTAAAAACCTTATATATATATATATATATATATATGCATATATCGGTACAGGACGTCACCAACTGTGTACACAACTTGAAATACGAAAACAAACGAGTTAAATTCGCAAACAACGAAAGGAAAAATGGAAAACAGGAGACGTAAACACTGAGAATGACTCTTCATCAGTTGTCGGCTGTCAATCTACTCCTCATTTCGAGCATTGTCGGTGAATGCTCGAAATGAGGTGTAGATAGGCACCCAACAACTGATGAAGTCTCGTTCTCTGTGTTTACTTGTCCTGTTTTCCATATTTTTTCTCTCGTTGTTTGCGTATTTAACTCGCTTGTTTTCGTATTTCATGTTGTTTATACATTTGGTGACGTCCTATAAGTTGAAAAAAAGGGTTAAAAAACTTGGAAAAGACACAGAAGTATATTTTAGACAACGTTTAATATTTTTGTTACAGTAATTCATTTAAAATACAATCAGCTTCGATGCATCCTTATTATCAAATATGGAAAAGAATCTTTTTGGAAGTCAAAGAGGGAAAACAACTATGTGTTAACAGTTTGTACCTATGTTCTTAGTAAAACTTCACTTTAGAGTCACTTTCTTATAATATATGTTCCTGAATTTGTGGTGCGTGGGTCTATGTTGTGTGATTTTGAGTTTATGAGAATGTTTGTGAGTGAGTGTGTGTATGTTGTGTGTATGTGTATTATTGTGGGGGGGGGGGGTCTGTGTCTGTGTGTTATTGTGGTGTGTGTGTCTGTGTCTGTGTGTGTGTGTTATTGTGGTGTGTGTGTGTTATTGGGGTGTGTGTGTTTTATTGTGGTGTGTGCTTGGTTTTATGGGAATTTTGTGTGTGTTTTTGTGATATGTGTGTATGTATGTGACAGTTTATTTATTGATTAATCGTGGGTGTTTCGATAATTAGTTGTTATCAACACAAAAACGGTTACGTCACTCTGTAGGCACTTCAGACAAGCCCGTCTGACAGCACATCCGTGCCTGTAGAGTTTATCTCGAACTGGTAGCGCCCCTGGTAGTTCTGCTAGACTAAAGACATCTGGAAATTATCTATAACAGTCCCCGACCGGACAGTCCTTCGGAATTGACTTGTCAGTTCGTCTTAGTCGACGCCTAGGGTCTCTCCGAGGACGTCGTCGCACTTCTCCGCTACTAATCTTCTGTAAATATCTAAAGTGGAACATCCACCGATCCTGTTGCCCGACTTGTAGAGGACAGTGAGCGTCTGGCGGCATTCTAAGTGTCAGGCGCCCAGTCTCAGCCTATCCTTTACCCAGGACTGAAGCTCCGTCAAGGAGACGAACTGCGGAAAGGCGTGTCTCACAAACGGAGACCACACATGTTCACCTTCTAGAATTCGCAGCAAGTAGCGCAACCTGAGTGCATATTTGCGCATTAAAAGCATGGCTAAGCCACCACACAAAGGAAGTTGGCAACAGACCGACCGCCTAACCATTGGAACCTGTCCATTCCACAAGAAAATAAACAGGATACGCTCCAATCTAATCAAACAGTAACTAGAGCAAGGTACGACGGCCAGACTATAAATACTGACGGAAGCGATATAGGTATTTGCCGCCACTTCCCGACCTTTCAGGGACAACTTCCTCTCTACCCATTTCTGGGTAAGAGAGGTCATCTTGTTCATCACTTCTTCCCAAATCTTATCCATCTGGAGGTCGGGACCAAACCAGTCTCCGAGCAGTTTAGCTGGTCCTTCAGTCCAGCATCCGACGACATCGATCTGCCTCTCCCGGTGCCCAGTCGCAATCCCACCATCTTGTCCGCATTGATTTTAGCCTCTGCAACCGACTCATATTCTTCTAGAATGGAGCCAACTGTCTCCACTTCGGAGGTATCCGACACCATGACGGTGACGTCGTCTCCGTATACAGACACTGCCCTCTCGAGTCCAATTTCGATAGGGAAGCCTCTTAACTGTTCCAACTTCAGCAGCAGTGGCTCGAGAGCCAGCGCATACAGATGGGGTGACAGCGGGCTGCCCTGACGGACCGAACGTGCGATACTAAACGGTTCCGATAGGTGGCCATTTACTTTGACTACCGAGCAGGTGCCACTGTGCATTGCAGCAATCCAGCCTCTGAATACGGGTCCGAAACCGGCTAATTTAAGGATGGCTTCCAAGTAGCGGTGGTCTACCCTATCGAAAGCTTTCGACTGATCTAAATTGATCAGGACCCCACCGAAGCTAGCTTTAGTCCCAGCCTTCTCTACGATGTATCGCATAAGGTGGAGGTTGTGGATTGCGCACGTTTGTGCATCCTCAACCAGACTATCAACGACATGCGCCAACCTTTTCGCTAACACTTTGGTCAAGATCTTAAACTCTGTGTTTAACAGATTCATGGACCGAAAATTCCCTATCATTGTCGGCGTCCTTTTTCAGCAGTGTTACTACACCCCGGCAAACAGCACTAGAAATTCTCCCATTTTGTCGTCAGTTACTTTAAACATTTGCCATGAGGCGGACAAACAAATCTGGCATGAAAACAAAAAATTCTTTGGGCAGACCATCAAACCGGGCGATTTGTGACTTGTACAATCGCTCATCGCCTCCTGTATTTCAGAGGTTGTAATCGGCTTTTCGCAGAATCTCGCGTCCGTCTGCGAGAGCCATGGTAGACCGTCTAGATACGAAGTAAAGTTCGCTACTGTCGTCGACCAATCACCCTCCCCAAATAGTCGCGCAAAGTGCTGTTGGAAAGCCGCACACATCTGCTCAGAACCGAGTAGCACGCGTCCGTTCTGATCCGTAAAAGACTTGATCGTGGTTTTGTTTCACGTCACGTCTCTACCGTTAGGGCCCATCGGACGGCGTTAGTTCCTTCGTGTTTTAACGCAGGGGCCATAGCTCTGATAACGCACCCTTCGTGTTTCACCTAAAAAAAATGGTCAAGGGCCATTCTCGCCGCTAACACATCGGTCACGGAATCTATTCAATCTCACTAACAGATTTTTAAATTAATCTTTTTTAACTAAAAAGTTTGAAACTTCGGATACTGGTTGAATGTGTCACGTAGAAAACAGTTAACTCTTAACGTTTTTGACAAAATTTTGTATTTTAGAAGTTATTTCGTGTTAAAGTTGTCGTATTTGGGTAATTTTAACCAATCAATGACGTGTATTCAGCTGAAGTAAGTTACTGCTGTTTGCGAAAGTAATGGAAGAACAAGTTCCGGGTCATCGGGTCATGAAAGTGAGAGAGAGAGAGAGAGAGAGAGAGAGAGAGAGAGAGATAGAGAGAGAGAGAGGTGGGAGAAAAGTATAAAAGATAAGAAAGGTGGGTGAGGAAAACAGAAAGTTCTTTGATAGGGAATACATGCGCGCGCGCGCGCGTGGATATTTTCCCATCTTATCCTGTGTCCTCTCGTTTATATAATGTTAGCCTGTGACATTGAGAGAAATTTGGCTGTTATTTCCAGCAGGTCAAGCAACTATACAGATTCTCACGTTTTCTCACACACACACATACATACATGTATACATGCACACATACATGCACACACATATACATACATACACGCATGCAAACACACAAATATACGTTTTAATCGTTTTCAGTTAACTCGTTCAGTGATTGCGCCTAATTTTTTAACGTAACAAATCGTAGAGTGAGAGAGAGAGAGAGAGAGAGAGAGAGAGAGAGAGAGAGAGAGAGAGGGAGAACGGAAAGAGTGGTGGTGTGTTCTGAACGACAGATTATTTAAACCTACCAGCCCCCTACCACTGCATATGAATTCATTAAATCCTCTCCTTTTCCTTGCTTCCATTCGGGGTTTTAGCTTTAGCATGAATGTGTGTGTGTGTGCGTGTGTGTGATGGACGTGTGTGTATGTATTGGTGTGTGTGTGTGTGTATATACGTATACATGTGTCTGTGTATTTACGTACATATATGTACGCAGCGTCCAAAACAGATGACCCGGAACTTGCTGCTCTTCCATTACTTTCGCAAACAGCAGTAACTTTCTTCAGCTGAATAAACATCATTGATTGGTTAAAATTACCCAAATACGACAACTTTAACACGAAATAACTTCTAAAATACAAAATTTTGTCCTTTGCTAGACACTATCGATTCTACTCTAATCACTCTCTTCAGAGTGATCTACCACCGATTGTTGACGATAGCCACCCCTGCACACCTGCGCTTAACTAATTCTCTAATCCGGTCCCTGTAATCTTTGCGAGTCGGTAAGTACACATTCAACTTCCAGTAACCGGGTACTTGTCTACGACTCCTATCTAAATCGACTGAACATATCACAAATTTGTAATCTGTGTTGCCGAACAATTTAAATCGTGGACAATCTATGCTATCTCTATCCTCTAACCTAACAGATACTCTATCTAATTACGATGTGGATGACCCGCTGTGATTGCTCCATGTCCATCATTGACACATCAGGGAAATGCAGTCGGTACCTGTCAGAAAGCTCGCAAGTCCTGAGTAGGTTTTCGAGGTTTTTACACCCCCTTCTACTATGTACTAAACCGACACAGTCCTTTCGTGCGTCGAAAATATTATTTCAGTCTACCACTAATACTAATGTGCGAGACGTTCCCAAGAATGTTTCTAGACGCCTGAAGAATTCTGGCCTTGCAGCCCCTGTTGGGGCATAAACCTCCACCAGTCTAAAGGCGCCACCTTCGCTGCCATTCACGTCCAGGACCACCACCCTACCATCCGGCTCCAGGAAGAAAGCTCGTACTTGAAGATCTAAGGATCTCCGGAGTAGCATTACTATACCATTACCCGCTGCCGATAGACCACAAGACGAGAATATCTCGTAGTCCTCGAAAATGGATGCTAGAGCGTGTTTTCCGGAGATCCTTGTTTCACTGATGGCAGCCACATCCAAATCAATTGACCTGAGATCATTCAGCAAGTGACATTGCTTCCAAGCTGATCCCAGACCACATACATTCACACACCACATTCTCAACACAGCCATACTAATCGGAGAAAGAAAATGAGGAGGTTAGTCAACTTGATTTTCGAGAAGCCCGGAAGTTCCGGGTTTCACTGGTAAAATTCTTTTAAAGGCCCTTCCAACAGTGTTTTATAAACAGATTTTTTTAGAATCCCCACACTACCTGGAAATTTTTCTATTAAAGTTTTATAAACGTCTGACGACGTTTTAATGAAAGTTCTGTCCCTGGGGGTTTTGAGGATGAAATCCTCAAATTCCTTTCCTGCTGTCTCTATTTTGTCTTTATTTTAACTTACAAAATCCTTCTATTCACTGTTACACTTGTTCACAACAATGAAATTGATGGACACATTTTGTCTACAGTCTGATGAATAATTTTGAAGTTCTATAATTGGTTGTTTCTGTGTTTCTCTGATTTCAAGCTGTTGTTGATGATGTTGCTGTGTTTTTAAATAACTGATCTTGTTCTAGTTGTTTTTGTTGAAGTGGTTGTGAATTGTGTTGCAGTTGTGATTTCAGAATAAGTTGTTGATTGATTGGAGTAGGGATGTGTACTTTCCTCCTCTTTCGCCTACCTCTTATTATCACTGTGATCCATTGATTGTTCAGCTCTTCTTTTTCCAGGTCATTGCAGTTGATGTTGGTTTGGGAGGAAGAGCATTCAGGAGAAACCTGCTTTTCCGTGTCAACTGGGGGAGTAGACTCCTTGATTGATTTGGTTCGGAGTGGGTGTGAGCGTGGGTGTGGTAGAAAAATCTCGTATCCGCCAAAAAGGGCTGCGAGTTCCTGCGGGTCGGAGAGCCTGGTTGCGCTAATGACTGCTACATCTACACTGTAAGACTTCAGGTCGTTCAACAGGCGACCTTGTTTCCAAGGCAACCCGAGGCCTCTCACATTTATACTTCCAATTCTGAGAATTACCATGTTTTTTTTTTTTAAAAAGGAAAGTATTAGAGGAGAAAAAGCTCTACTTACTGTTTTCTGGTGGGGTGGCTCCCCTATGTTTCCGTGTGGGTGTTTCCACTAAATTTCGATAAAGTTTTTGGGAGAAACTTCTCCCTAGCGACCCAACATTATTCGGAAACTTTTATTTTATTTTATTGTAGTTTTCTTCGCTTATCTTTAGTGTGAATATGTGTGCTGGTGGTGCGTTGTATAAGGGTATACTGAAGTTTGAGATATTTGCATTTGTACTGTTTTTAAAAAAGTTTAATAGATGTTCATTTTTGGTGTTCATAGCTGTTACGTTTGTGGTGTGTCGGAGTGTTGGTGTTTGCGGTGGAGAAAGTGTTGCTATTTGTTGTGAGTGTGTGTTGTTGTTGCTGATGAGGTTGGGAAGCTCACCTTTTTCGCGCCTCCCCTCTTTGTCAATTGTTTCTTTTGTCTTTCTTCTTAGTTTTTTTGTTGGTGGTACAGTGTGCCACTTCCCTTTCTCACTATCAGTGCTCGCACAATCCGAGCTGATCTGATCTGGAAAGGGAATGTCCTTAGGGTCTGGCGAAAATTCTTTTGCAATTTCTATTGTTGTTGTTGCTGGTTCTGTTGTTGTTGGTTCTGTTGTTTTCTTCTTTGGTGTGGAGTTTCTTGGTGTTGGTGTTGGTGTTGGTTTGGTGATGGCTGGAGATGGTGGTGTCGCTTTTCGTGGTGTTGGTGGTGATGGTGTTGGTGCTGATGGTGTTGGTGGTGATGGTGTTGGTGGTGATGGTGTTGGTGGTGATGGTGTTGGTGGTGATGGTGTTGGTGGTGATGGTGTTGGTGGTGATGGTGTTGGTGGTGTGGAGGCTTTTGGTTGTTGTTGTTGTTGTTATTGCTGCAGGAATTTTCTTTTTTCGTCTGCCTCCACTCTTTGCTTGTAGATGGGGCAGTCTTTCTTTAGGTGTTTTTCGCTGCTGCAGAGGTAGCACTTTGGTATGCGCCCCTCTACAGCAACGTGTATCCTGCTGCCATCCGGCAGGTTTATTGCGTCGGGTGTGGCATTTATGCTACCTTGTTCAATTTGAACAAGGAGTTGCATTTCCAATAATAATAATAATAATAATAATAATAATAATAATAATAATAATAGAACTCCTAACTTGTTGTCTCTTGAGGTCTCTGGGTGAGACTTGGATCCAACTTGTACAAATGCAAAACAAAAGTCAAACGTAAAATAATAATAATAATCTTATAATGGGCGTTATGTCAATTTGTCTGTTCACTATTCGCGATCAAACGGCTGGACCAATGGTCACAAGGTTTTTCGGGGTTACGAAGGAGATAATCAGGAATGCTTTTAGCGAAAAAAAGTTTGAAAAATTATGATTATTTAATGGATATTGAGTTTTGTATTAATAAATAACCTATGATTTTTGTTTTGTTAAAATTCCAGCGACGAGTATTAACTCTGCATCCCGCCCCCCGCCCCTCTCGTATAGTTCGTGAATTTAGAGGGTTTAGATTTGCGAGGATTTAGAGGGTTTTATTTCTCATCGTTATGTTGTGGTCGAAGAAAGCTCTAGCTTTCTTTAAGAGAGGTTCACATAATCATTCATGTTACTGAGGCTGGGAGCCTATTTCAGTTCGGGAGTGAATCGTCATCACATGTCCGTCTGTCCGACTCTTTGTCTGTTCCCTCTTCACGGCCAGACGGCTGGATCAATGATTACCATATTTTTCGGGATTACAAAGACGGTCGGCAGGAAGGTTGTAGCATTAAAACATCAGAAAGTATGATTATTTCGTGTATATTGATTTTTGAACTTTCACATTTTTATTAAAAACTAGCAGAGATAGCCGGCGTTGCGCGTGTTACATGCAATTGAAGAATTTGACTTTTCTGTTATATTTTCTCTAATGAAATGGAATACCTATGATTACTGGAATACCTATGAATACCATTGAATTACAAATAACACTCATCTTTTATGCTCCGGTGACGCTACAGCTTCCAAGAGTACAACTGTATTCGTCTTTGCTTATATAAAATGACTAAATTGTGGGTGTTAAGTCCCCATGAAGGGGTCTTTCTAACTTCTAAGAAGATGACATTTTAGAAATATTACTTCATTTGTGTACACACACACACACACACACACACACACACACACACACACACACACACACACACACACACACACACAAGGTGCAGGTGTGGCTGTGTGGTTAGAAACCTGGTTCCAAAACACATGATCCTGGGTTCAGTCCCACTGTGTGGTGACTTGGCATGTGCCTTCTGCTATAGCCTCAGACCAACTAAAGCCTTGTGAGTGGATTTTCTAGACAGAAACTGAAAGAAATTAATCGTATATATATATATATATATATATATATATATATATATATATATATATATATATATATATATATATATATATGTATATATGTCAGTGTATGTGTGTATCTTTGTCTCTGTATTTCTCCCTCATCACTACTTCACAACTGCTGTTCGTTTATTTACATCCTCATAACTTACTGATTTCACAAGAAGAAACTGATAAAATAAGTACCAGGCTTATCAAAATTAAAAAAAAAAAACCACTAGGCAGTGTCTCATATTTTTGTTTGCCCACTGAATTGTATCTATCAATCTATCTTTATGTGTGTGTGTATATATATATATATATAGTATGTATATATATATATATATATAATACACACACACACACATATACATGTATGTATATGTGGATATTCATATCTATTATATAAAAGTCAATGTCTTTATGTGTGTTCGTGTGTTACTTATACATTCGAAAACTACTACACCGATCCTAATGAAATTTGGAACACAAAATCCAAACCTAGGGACAAGGGTAATGCTGTGTGTTTCATACAATTTCATTGACAAAATTACTGAATGGATGCTTATGATATTTGGAACTTAGATCCAATGCATAAGGACGGGTATAATGCAGTATGTTTGGTTTGAATTTGAGATGATTTAAAGGGGGCAGAACCCCCATTAAAATTCACAAATTTTCGATGTTGATGAAATTTCAACCATGGATAATTGACACACATCAAGAAGTATTCTCAAACTTTCCACTTCTCATGAGGATTTTAAGACCCCCAAATGGGGGCCTTAACTCCCAAATTTTAGTCATTTTTTATGATCCAAAACTAGGTCAAAAGTACTGAGTGGATCTTTATGAAATTTGCAAATTATATTCTATGCATAAGGGACATAACCCCCATGAAAATTCATATATTTTTGCTGTTGATGAAATTTTAACCATAGATATTACAAATGAAGTAATATTTCTAAAATTTCATCTTCTTAGAAGTTAGAAAACCCCTTCATAGGGACTTAACACCCACAGTTTAGTCATTTTATATAAGCAAAGACGAATACAGTTGTACTCTTGGAAGCTGTAGCGTCACCGGAGCATAAAAGATGAGCGTTATTTGTAATTCAATGGGACAGCAGTGTAAGAGTTTGCTTTGAGATATACTTTCATTGTGATTTTTGTTCCGGAGTGAATCGTCATCACATGTCACTTAGTCGCAAACACATGTTATATGGCTGCAATAGAATGCTGTATCACCATCAATAATGGGATTCTTCTAAGACATCACCCAGTAATCTATCAAGTCCATTCACACATTTCTCAATACATACTGCTGTTTTGACTTCCCTCCCTCATTTTATGCCTCCATCGTAGATGGGTAGATTTGCTAGTAATAATAAAAACACAAGACCCACAAATCCTTGACCTCACACTAAACAATAATAGAATTTTTGATAAACAAAATAATGCTTTATTTCAGTGAATGTTGATTATATATAATGTAAATGTTGGTTTTATTGATGTCGTTACAGATATTAAATAGCTATCATTTTGTTATCAAATGCATTAGTTAAAATATATACTATTTACAATAGGAAGATACGTTCAGATATTGTATTAAGACGAATTACATATGCTAAAGTTCACTACACACATTGAAAATAAAACCATTAAAATACTATAAAATAATTAGTTTGTTGTGAACTTCACTTCCTATTCTTTGGCATGATTAGAAGAAATATTAAACCGAATATTAGCAAAAATAATTTGTGAATGAAAGCTAAAATACATTCTTCTACATCTGTGTTCAATATTTGAATGTAGTTTTCGGTTTTAGCCACTTATAATTACCATTATCTAAAATATTGTGTTGACATATCTAGCGACATTCGTGAATGTATTTGTACAAGTGTTAATTTTTTTGCGCAACAAGTGTCTAGTTTATGTTAAACAGAGTCAGT
>NC_142929.1:17106601-17111601 GCF_046866305.1 Octopus bimaculoides | reverse complement strand
TCCTGGAGCTCATGCCAACAAATTTCTAGCGAGGAATTGCGAATGAAAAGAGTTGCAGCAAAATTTGTGCCTCACTCGCTTACGGGAGATCGAAAAATGTCACGACCGAATGCGTGTCGTGAACTGAAAGAACAGATAGAAGTTGATCCGGACCCTTTTTTCGAAGGTCGTCACAGGTGACGAAAGCTGGCGCTATGGAATTTCCAGGTGTGAAAAAGGTGAAGAAAAAAAAAACAAAAAACGACGGTGGGGTTAAAAGGTATCACTTCGCAAGAGTTCCAACACTACTTTGAACAGTGGAAAATGCGTCTGGACCGATGCATTTCTTCAGATGGGGTATACTTTGATACTTTGGATACTTTGAAGGTGAATAAAATAATATCGCAAAATTCCGGTTGCGTTTGGGTAACCCCTCGCATGTTTATATATGTGTGTGTGTGTGTGTGTGTGTGTGTGTGTGTGTGGGCCCAACAATAACACTTCATGCATTGAATACATATTAAATTTTACTAAACTTCAACAATATATATATATATATCATAAGATTATGATAATAAAACGACAGTGGATTTTCATCGATAAGTTCATGAACCTTGGTTCTTTTCCCTAAAACTATATATTTATATTTTATACTGTAAATTGAATTTAATTGTGTTTTTACCTGTAAATTTGGATTTTTATCCCTAATATTATTAGCAGTCCTATATTATCTATTATTATTATTATTATTATTATTATTATTATTATTATTATTATTATTATTATTATTATTATTATTATTATTATTATTATTATTATTATTATAATATATATATATTCCTGTGCGTACACTTTTCATGATAGGTGCTCTGAATGCTACTGTTAATATGTAGTTCTGGACAACCCGTTAATTATTCCATAAATAAATACTGTCAAAATATATACCGGACTGAAATAGGATCATATGATTGATTAAAAACTCTTAAAAAAAGCTTTTCTGGCATAGTCACACTTTAATGACTAAAACTAGCTAAACATAAGATTACTATTTAGGATATTTCGGTGTAGAACAGTAAAAATGAAAGGGAAAATATTTACTTACAATAACGGTTTGTTGTTGATGTTGCTCTTGTTGTTCCTGCTGCTGTGGTTGTTGTTGCTGTTTTGGTTGTTCTTGCAGTGGAAAAAGTGAATAGTAATCAGGTATTGAGGAATATTCTGTTGCTGGTGGATATCCAGGTTGTTCAGGTGGATATCCAGGTTGTGGGGTATTTCCGGGTTGTGGGGTATTTCCGGGTTGTGGGGTATTTCCGGGTTGTGGGGTATTTCCGGGTTGTGGGGTATTTCCGGATTGTGGAGTATTTTCGGATTGTGCGAGATATCCTGCTGTTGGGGATTCTTCAAAATCGGATGAGTATCCAGTGTTTTCAAAGTATCCTGGTGGAGAATTCTGGGTGTCTACAGTGCCACCTGTAAAAGAAACTGGATTTCAAGTATGATATTTCAAACTTTACATTCCTCATGAATTTACTTAATCAACAAATATTATATGATGGTTGATGACTTCAATTTTCTTGTGAAAATTTACTTCCCATTGAAAAAGAATTAATATCATTACTACTATATTAACGAAAAAATAGGACCTTCGAGGCTTCCTTATTAGTGGAAGCACGTTAGATAAAAATAGAATTCTTTCTGCCAGGCTTGAAAGAACAAATTGAGAGTATTATGTGTCCAATGCCCATCTCTCTTTCAGAAAACATGAAAATTCAGCTAACTTCGTAATTTTTCATTCCCTATTTTGTACCTATGTGTATTTATGGGCTATATTGAAGAAACATCAATGAATTGATTGAGTGTCATAAGCTAGTGATAGGAATCACTTTTCCATTAATCTCGTATTAATTGATTAGGTGCAGGCGTAGCTGTATGGCTAAGAAGCTTGCTTCCTACTCAAGCAGTTTTTGTTTTATTCTCACTGCGCAGAACCTTGGGCAAGTGTCGTCTACTATATCCACGAGCCGATCAAAGCCTTGAGGGCAGATTTGATTGACGGAAACTGAAACAAGCTCACCGTACACACACACACACACACACACACACACACACACACACACACACACACACACACAGCGTGCAAATTTACGGAAAAACAAAAGATGAAGACAGGTGTAGAAACAACAAGCAAGTGTATTAGTTTGACGACGGGAAAAATGGAAAAGCCTACGCTCTTCGATAGAAAGGAATAAGAGGAAACAAATAAAGAGAGAATGAGAGAAAAAAATAAATGGAGAGAGAATAACTGCATGCATGTATGTATGTCTCTTCTATTTTTTTAATTATTATAAATCTTCCACTGAGGTGGGAGTCGGTTTCCAACAAAAATACAAGGCTCCATCTTTGGGATGTAGTTATCACAGACAAATTCACATTTGGAATTTGAGAAAAGTCTTGCATATTTTTATCGTTCCACTCATAGATTGCACTTGTAATGTACGAATTAGCTGGTCGATTTCTCTTTCTAAAAATCCCAGTTTATCCAGATGAGGAATTATGTACATTATTTACATTATTTACATTTGACAGATATTTGTCCTCATCTTCTTTGTTGTTAACACAACGTTTCGGCTTATATACCCTTCACAGGTATATAGCGTAGTGGTTAAGAGCGTGGGCTACTAACCCCAAGATTCTGAGTTCGATTCCAGGCAGTGACCTGAATAATAATATTAATATCAACAACAGCCAACAGTAACAATAATAATAATGATGATGATGATAATAATAATAATAATAATAATAATAATAATAATAATAATAATAATAATAATAATAATAATAATAATAACAACAACATCGAAAAATACCTTAGGAATGAGAACCCAGGTTCGAAATTTCCCCAAGACACCTGATGAAGACTGGAGGGTATATCGGCCGAAACGTGTTAACAACAAACAAGATGAGGACAAATATCCGTCAATAGTAAATAATGTAAATAATGTTCTTGCTATTGTTCAGCCATTGCGTGCTTTTCCCATCTCTTGATCTACTGCTCTCTACTCTTCCTTTCAGGATAAACTTTCCCAAACCTCTGCTAATTAGACCTAATTAGACCGAACCCTGACTTCGGACAGCAACTGGTGTGAATCTAAGATCAATCGCATAAGCCAATAAACGGATCAAATTATGACTGGGTCCTGAAGCAGCTACTTGACCATTCAAATGTTGATGTGATATATCTCGACTTTGCAAAAGCCTTTGACAAAGTTGATCATGGCTTGATGTGTCACAAGCTGCGAAACCTTGGCATAGCTGGTAAATTAGGAGAGTGGCTGCATGACTTCCTGAATGGTAGAAGTCAGACAGTTGCAGCCAATGGAGAACTATCTAGGGAAACACAAATATTGAGCGGTGTTCCACAAGGAACTGTTCTGGGGCCACTACTGTTCATAGTGGCCCTTCTGGACATGCCCACGGTCACTCGGAGAGCCACTGTCACTAGTTATGCTGATGACACAAATATATCTCAGGCAATAAAGAATCCTGATGATATTGTAAGCCTGCAGAATGACCTAAATGCAATATATGAGTGGGCAGAGCAAAATAATATGCAGTTCAATGCAAAAAAATTTCAAGTACTGCGCTACAAGACCACAAGCACCTCCCAACTGGCATACACAGGGCCTGGAGGTACTGCAATCCCAGAACCACAAACAGTAAGAGATCTGGGCATCAACATGTGTAGTGATGCATCATTTCACATGCACATTGTCAAGTTGACAGCAAAGTGCAGACAACTGGCAGGGTGGATACTGAGGACATTCCGTACAAGGGATCAAAAAGTCATGTTGACTCTGTGGAAGACATTTGTTCTGAGCCGCCTAGACTATTGCTCTCAGTTGTGGTCACCACACAGTGTTAAGCGGACAGCAGAACTCGAGGCAATTCAGCGGCACTATACAAAAAAGATCGCCACAGTCCAACAGATGAACTACAGGGAGCGACTGAAGGCACTAGGTCTCTACTCCCTGGAGCGCAGGCGGGAGAGATATGTAATAATATACATATGGAAAATACTGGAAGGACTGGTGCCAAACTTTGGCATCAAGTACTACAGGAACGCCCGCACGGGTCGCCACTGCATGTTGCCAAAGGTACCGTCCACTGCATCTCACATAAGAACGAGATACTGCAGCAGCCTCGGTTTCAGAGGACCTCAGCTCTTCAATGCCCTGCCAAAACATTTGTGAGACATGCAAGACATGGATACGGAGGTCTTCAAGACAAAACTTGACACTTTCCTCTCCACGGTACCAGACGAACCAATGGCTCGTAATGAGACGCAGTTTAGGGCAGCTATGTCAAATTCTCTTATACACCAGATGTGCCATCAAAACTCTTGATTGGACCATGTCAGGTGGGGGAGAAGAGCCATGCGAGGAACGTGAAAATCACGGTGGTGCACCAGCATGACCGCAGCCACTTGGCTGAAACACATAAATAAATAAATAAATAAATAAATAAATATATATATATATATATATATATATATATATATATATATATACATATATATATATATATATATATATATATATATATATATATATATATATATATATATATATATATATATATATATGTACACATGTCTCTTAAAGGATAGAGCTCAAAATCAATGCATTGAAGATACTTTATTGCAGCAACAATTATAATAATAACAGAAACAACCACAATAAGCCAAACCTATGCACATTTCAATAGGGTATCCCGGAAAAATAAACCACATCATAAGATGTCTCGTCAAATATTGTAACAAATTACAACATATTACAAATTTCTGGATACTCCATCTCATCAGGGTCGCATTATTGCCATCACCAATACCATTATTAGCAAAACACACACATCATCATCCAAGAGGGTGAAAGAATAATCGACGGCACGCAACCTACCATCGTTATTTTCTTACAGAGTGTAAACAAACCAGTCAACCGAAATCCAGCAACGTACACCGCCCG